>NW_027017550.1:0-67082 GCF_036013445.1 Caloenas nicobarica
TCTGTCGGGCTCTGTCGGGCTCTGTCGGGCTCTACTGGGCTCTGTCGGGCTCTACTGGGATCTACTGGGCCCTGTCGGGCTCTGTCGGGCTCTGTCGGGCTCTGTCGGGCTCTGTCGGGCTCTACTGGGCTCTGTCGGGCTCTGTCGGGCTCTGTCGGGCTCTGTCGGGCTCTTTCGGGCCCTGTCGGGCTCTGTCGGGCTCTGTCGGGCTCTACTGGGCCCTGTCGGGCTCTGTCGGGCCCTGTCGGGCCCTGTCGGGCCCTGTCGGGCTCTTTCGGGCTCTGTCGGGCTCTGTCGGGCCCTCTCGGGCTCTGTCGGGCCCTGTCGGGCTCTGTCGGGCTCTGTCGGGCTCTGTCGGGCCCTGTCGGGCTCTGTCGGGCTCTGTCGGGCTCTGTCGGGCTCTACTGGGCTAAACTGGGCTCTGTCGGGCCCTGTCGGGCCCTGTCGGGCTCTGTCGGGCTCTGTCGGGCTCTGTCGGGCCCTGTCGGGCTCTGTCGGGCTCTGTCGGGCCCTGTCGGGCTCTGTCGGGCTCTGTCGGGCTCTGTCGGGCTCTACTGGGCCCTGTCGCGCTCTGTCGGGCTCTGTCGGGCTCTGTCGGGCTCTGTTGGGCCCTGTCGGGCTCTGTCGGGCTCTACTGGGCCCTGTCGGGCCCTGTCGGGCTCTGTCGGGCTCTGTCGGGCTCTGTCGGGCCCTGTCGGGCTCTGTCGGGCTCTGTCGGGCTCTGTCGCGCTCTACTGGGCCCTGTCGGGCCCTGTCGGGCTCTGTCGGGCTCTGTCGGGCTCTGTCGGGCTCTACTGGGCTCTGTCGGGCTCTGTCGGGCTCTACTGGGCCCTGTCGGGCCCTATCGGGCCCTGTCGGGCTCTGTCGGGCTCTACTGGGCTCTGTCAGGCTCTGTCGGGCTCTGTCGGGCCCTGTCGGGCTCTGTCGGGCTCTGTCGGGCTCTGTCGGGCTCTACTGGGCTCTGTCGGGCTCTGTCGGGCTCTGTCGGGCTCTACTGGGCCCTGTCGGGCTCTGTCGGGCCCTGTCGGGCTCTGTCGGGCTCTGTCGGGCTCTGTCGGGCCCTGTCAAGCTCTGTCGGGCTCTGTCGGGCTCTGTCGGGCTCTGTCGGGCTCTACTGGGCTCTGTCGGGCTCTACTGGGATCTACTGGGCCCTGTCGGGCTCTGTCGGGCTCTGTCGGGCTCTGTCGGGCTCTGTTGGGCTCTACTGGTCTCTGTCGGGCTCTGTCGGGCTCTGTCGGGCTCTGTCGGGCTCTTTCGGGCCCTGTCGGGCTCTGTCGGGCTCTATCGGGCTCTACTGGGCCCTGTCGGGCTCTATCGGGCCCTTTCGGGCCCTGTCGGGCTCTGTCGGGCCCTGTCGGGCTCTGTCGGGCTCTAATGGGCCCTGTCGGGCCCTGTCGGGCTCTGTCGGGCTCTGTCGGGCCCTGTCGGGCTCTGTCGGGCCCTGTCGGGCTCTGTCGGGCTTTACTGGGCTAAACTGGGCTCTGTCGGGCCCTGTCGGGCCCTGTCGGGCTCTGTCGGGCTCTGTCGGGCTCTGTCGGGCCCTGTCGGGCTCTGTCGGGCTCTGTCGGGCCCTGTCGGGCCCTGTCGGGCTCTGTCGGGCTCTGTCGGGCTCTGTCGGGCTCTACTGGTCCCTGTCGGGCTCTGTCGGGCTCTGTCGGGCCCTGTCGGGCCCTGTCGGGCTCTGTCAGGCTCTGTCGGGCTCTGTCGGGCTCTACTGGGCCCTGTCGGGCCCTGTCGGGCCCTGTCGGGCTCTGTTGGGCTCTGTCGGGATCTGTCGGGCTCTGTCGGGCTCTACTGGGCCCTGTCGGGCCCTGTCGGGCTCTGTCGGGCCCTGTCGGGCCCTGTCGGGCTCTGGCGGGCTCTGTCGGGCCCTGGCGGGCTCTGTCGGGCTCTGTCGGGCTCTAATGGGCTCTACTGAGCTCTGTCGGGCTCTGTCGGGCTCTACTGTGCCCTGTCGGGCCCTGTCGGGCCCTGTCGGGCTCTGTCGGGCTCTACTGGGCTCTGTCGGGCTCTGTCGGGCTCTGTCGGGCTCTACTGGGCCCTGTCGGGCTCTGTCGGGCCCTGTCAGGCTCTGTCGGGCTCTGTCGGGCCTTGTCGGGCCCTGTCGGCTCTGTCGGGCTCTGTCGGGCTCTGTCGGGCTCTACTGGGCTCTGTCGGGCTCTGTCGGGCTCTGTCGGGCCCTGTCGGGCTCTGTCGGGCTCTGTCGGGCCCTGTCGGGCTCTGTCGGGCTCTGTCGGGCCCTGTCGGGCTCTGTCGGGCCCTGTCGGGCTCTGTCGGGCTCTGTCGGGCCCTGTCGGGCTCTGTTGGGCCCTGTCGGGCTCTGTCGGGCCCTGTCGGGCCCTGTCGGGCTCTGTCGGGCTCTGTCGGGCTCTGTCGGGCTCTACTGGGCCCTGTCGGGCTCTGTCGGGCTCTGTCGGGCTCTGTCGGGCTCTACTGTTCCCTGTCGGGCTCTGTCGGGCTCTGTCGGGCCCTGTCGGGCCCTGTCGGGCTCTGTCAGGCTCTGTCGGGCTCTGTCGGGCTCTACTGGGCCCTGTCGGGCCCTGTCGGGCCCTGTCGGGCTCTACTGGGCTCTACTGGGCTCTGTCGGTCTCTGTCGGGCTCTACTGGGCCCTGTCGGGCCCTGTCGGGCCCTGTCGTGCTCTGTCGGGCCCTGTCGGGCCCTGTCGGGCTCTGTCGGGCCCTGTCGGGCTCTGTCGGGCTCTGTCGGGCTCTGTCGGGCTCTACTGGGCTCTACTGGGCTCTGTCGGGCTCTGTCGGGCTCTGCTGGGTCCTGTCGGGCTCTGTCGGACTCTGTCGGGCTCTGTCGGGCCCTGTCGGGCTCTGTCGGGCTCTGTCGGGCCCTGTCGTGCTCTACTGGGCCCTCTCGGGCCCTGTCGGGCTCTGTCGGGCTCTGTCGGGCTCTACTGGGCTAAACTGGGCTCTGTCGGGCCCTGTCGGGCCCTGTCGGGCTCTGTCGGGCTCTGTCGGGCTCTGTCGGGCCCTGTCGGGCTCTGTCGGGCTCTACTGGGCCCTGTCGGGCCCTGTCGGGCTCTGTCGGGCTCTGTCGGGCTCTGTCGGGCTCTACTGGGCCCTGTCGGGCTCTGTCGGGCTCTGTCGGGCTCTGTCGGGCTCTGTCGGGCTCTACTGGGCCCTGTCGGGCTCTGTCGGGCTCTGTCGGACCCTGTCGGGCCCTGTCGGGCTCTGTCAGGCTCTGTCGGGCTCTGTCGGGCTCTACTGGGCTCTGTCGGGCTCTGTCGGGCTCTACTGGGCCCTGTCGGGCCCTGTCGGGCCCTGTCGGGCTCTGTCGGGCTCTACTGGGCTCTGTCAGGCTCTGTCGGGCTCTGTCGGGCTCTGTCGGGCCCTGTCGGGCTCTGTCGGGCTCTGTCGGGCTCTGTCGGGCTCTAATGGGCTCTGTCGGGCTCTGTCGGGCTCTGTCGGGCTCTACTGGGCCCTGTCGGGCTCTGTCGGGCCCTGTCGGCCTCTGTCGGGCTCTACTGGGCCCTGTCGGGCTCTGTCGGGCCCTGTCGGGCTCTGTCGGGCTCTGTCGGGACATATCGGGCCCTGTCGGGCTCTGTCGGGCTCTGTCGGGCTCTACTGGGCTCTGTCGGTCTCTACTGGGCTCTACTGGGCCCTGTCGGGCTCTGTCGGGCTCTGTCGGGCTCTGTCGGGCTCTGTCGGGCTCTACTGGGCTCTGTCGGGCTCTGTCGGGCCCTGTCGGGCTCTGTCGGGCCCTGTCGGGCTCTGTCGGGCTCTGTCGGGCCCTGTCGGGCCCTGTCGGGCTCTGTCGGGCTCTGTCGGGCCCTGTCGGGTTCTGTCGGGCTCTGTCGGGCTCTGTCGGGCTCTACTGGGCCCTGTCGGGCTCTGTCGGGCTCTGTCGGGCTCTGTCGGGCCCTGTCGGGCTCTGTCGGGCTCTGTCGGGCCCTGTCGGGCTCTGTCGGGCTCTACTGGGCCCTGTCGGGCCCTGTCGGGCTCTGTCGGGCTCTGTCGGGCCCTGTCGGGCTCTGTCGGGCCCTGTCGGGCTCTGTCGGGCTTTACTGGGCTAAACTGGGCTCTGTCGGGCCCTGTCGGGCCCTGTCGGGCTCTGTCGGGCTCTGTCGGGCTCTGTCGGGCTCTACTGGGCTCTGTCGGGCTCTGTCGGGCTCTACTGGGCCCTGTCGGGCCCTATCGGGCCCTGTCGGGCTCTGTCGGGCTCTACTGGGCTCTGTCAGGCTCTGTCGGGCTCTGTCGGGCCCTGTCGGGCTCTGTCGGGCTCTGTCGGGCTCTGTCGGGCTCTACTGGGCTCTGTCGGGCTCTGTCGGGCTCTGTCGGGCTCTACTGGGCCCTGTCGGGCTCTGTCGGGCCCTGTCGGGCTCTGTCGGGCTCTGTCGGGCTCTGTCGGGCCCTGTCAAGCTCTGTCGGGCTCTGTCGGGCTCTGTCGGGCTCTGTCGGGCTCTACTGGGCTCTGTCGGGCTCTACTGGGATCTACTGGGCCCTGTCGGGCTCTGTCGGGCTCTGTCGGGCTCTGTCGGGCTCTGTTGGGCTCTACTGGTCTCTGTCGGGCTCTGTCGGGCTCTGTCGGGCTCTGTCGGGCTCTTTCGGGCCCTGTCGGGCTCTGTCGGGCTCTATCGGGCTCTACTGGGCCCTGTCGGGCTCTGTCGGGCCCTTTCGGGCCCTGTCGGGCTCTGTCGGGCCCTGTCGGGCTCTGTCGGGCTCTAATGGGCCCTGTCGGGCCCTGTCGGGCTCTGTCGGGCTCTGTCGGGCCCTGTCGGGCTCTGTCGGGCCCTGTCGGGCTCTGTCGGGCTTTACTGGGCTAAACTGGGCTCTGTCGGGCCCTGTCGGGCCCTGTCGGGCTCTGTCGGGCTCTGTCGGGCTCTGTCGGGCCCTGTCGGGCTCTGTCGGGCTCTGTCGGGCCCTGTCGGGCCCTGTCGGGCTCTGTCGGGCTCTGTCGGGCTCTGTCGGGCTCTACTGGTCCCTGTCGGGCTCTGTCGGGCTCTGTCGGGCCCTGTCGGGCCCTGTCGGGCTCTGTCAGGCTCTGTCGGGCTCTGTCGGGCTCTACTGGGCCCTGTCGGGCCCTGTCGGGCCCTGTCGGGCTCTGTTGGGCTCTGTCGGGATCTGTCGGGCTCTGTCGGGCTCTACTGGGCCCTGTCGGGCCCTGTCGGGCTCTGTCGGGCCCTGTCGGGCCCTGTCGGGCTCTGGCGGGCTCTGTCGGGCCCTGGCGGGCTCTGTCGGGCTCTGTCGGGCTCTAATGGGCTCTACTGAGCTCTGTCGGGCTCTGTCGGGCTCTACTGTGCCCTGTCGGGCCCTGTCGGGCCCTGTCGGGCTCTGTCGGGCTCTACTGGGCTCTGTCGGGCTCTGTCGGGCTCTGTCGGGCTCTACTGGGCCCTGTCGGGCTCTGTCGGGCCCTGTCAGGCTCTGTCGGGCTCTGTCGGGCCTTGTCGGGCCCTGTCGGGCTCTGTCGGGCTCTGTCGGGCTCTGTCGGGCTCTACTGGGCTCTGTCGGGCTCTGTCGGGCTCTGTCGGGCCCTGTCGGGCTCTGTCGGGCTCTGTCGGGCCCTGTCGGGCTCTGTCGGGCTCTGTCGGGCCCTGTCGGGCTCTGTCGGGCCCTGTCGGGCTCTGTCGGGCTCTGTCGGGCCCTGTCGGGCTCTGTTGGGCCCTGTCGGGCTCTGTCGGGCCCTGTCGGGCCCTGTCGGGCTCTGTCGGGCTCTGTCGGGCTCTGTCGGGCTCTACTGGGCCCTGTCGGGCTCTGTCGGGCTCTGTCGGGCTCTGTCGGGCTCTACTGTTCCCTGTCGGGCTCTGTCGGGCTTCTGTCGGGCCCTGTCGGGCCCTGTCGGGCTCTGTCAGGCTCTGTCGGGCTCTGTCGGGCTCTACTGGGCCCTGTCGGGCCCTGTCGGGCCCTGTCGGGCTCTACTGGGCTCTACTGGGCTCTGTCGGTCTCTGTCGGGCTCTACTGGGCCCTGTCGGGCCCTGTCGGGCCCTGTCGTGCTCTGTCGGGCCCTGTCGGGCCCTGTCGGGCTCTGTCGGGCCCTGTCGGGCTCTGTCGGGCTCTGTCGGGCTCTGTCGGGCTCTACTGGGCTCTACTGGGCTCTGTCGGGCTCTGTCGGGCTCTGCTGGGTCCTGTCGGGCTCTGTCGGACTCTGTCGGGCTCTGTCGGGCCCTGTCGGGCTCTGTCGGGCTCTGTCGGGCCCTGTCGGGCTCTACTGGGCCCTCTCGGGCCCTGTCGGGCTCTGTCGGGCTCTGTCGGGCTCTACTGGGCTAAACTGGGCTCTGTCGGGCCCTGTCGGGCCCTGTCGGGCTCTGTCGGGCTCTGTCGGGCTCTGTCGGGCCCTGTCGGGCTCTGTCGGGCTCTACTGGGCCCTGTCGGGCCCTGTCGGGCTCTGTCGGGCTCTGTCGGGCTCTGTCGGGCTCTACTGGGCCCTGTCGGGCTCTGCTGGGCTCTGTCGGGCTCTGTCGGGCTCTGTCGGGCTCTACTGGGCCCTGTCGGGCTCTGTCGGGCTCTGTCGGACCCTGTCGGGCCCTGTCGGGCTCTGTCAGGCTCTGTCGGGCTCTGTCGGGCTCTACTGGGCTCTGTCGGGCTCTGTCGGGCTCTACTGGGCCCTGTCGGGCCCTGTCGGGCCCTGTCGGGCTCTGTCGGGCTCTACTGGGCTCTGTCAGGCTCTGTCGGGCTCTGTCGGGCTCTGTCGGGCCCTGTCGGGCTCTGTCGGGCTCTGTCGGGCTCTGTCGGGCTCTAATGGGCTCTGTCGGGCTCTGTCGGGCTCTGTCGGGCTCTACTGGGCCCTGTCGGGCTCTGTCGGGCCCTGTCGGGCTCTGTCGGGCCCTGTCGGCCTCTGTCGGGCTCTACTGGGCCCTGTCGGGCTCTGTCGGGCCCTGTCGGGCTCTGTCGGGCTCTGTCGGGACATATCGGGCCCTGTCGGGCTCTGTCGGGCTCTGTCGGGCTCTACTGGGCTCTGTCGGTCTCTACTGGGCTCTACTGGGCCCTGTCGGGCTCTGTCGGGCTCTGTCGGGCTCTGTCGGGCTCTGTCGGGCTCTACTGGGCTCTGTCGGGCTCTGTCGGGCCCTGTCGGGCTCTGTCGGGCCCTGTCGGGCTCTGTCGGGCTCTGTCGGGCCCTGTCGGGCCCTGTCGGGCTCTGTCGGGCTCTGTCGGGCTCTGTCGGGTTCTGTCGGGCTCTGTCGGGCTCTGTCGGGCTCTACTGGGCCCTGTCGGGCTCTGTCGGGCTCTGTCGGGCTCTGTCGGGCCCTGTCGGGCTCTGTCGGGCTCTGTCGGGCCCTGTCGGGCTCTGTCGGGCTCTACTGGGCCCTGTCGGGCCCTGTCGGGCTCTGTCGGGCTCTGTCGGGCCCTGTCGGGCTCTGTCGGGCCCTGTCGGGCTCTGTCGGGCTTTACTGGGCTAAACTGGGCTCTGTCGGGCCCTGTCGGGCCCTGTCGGGCTCTGTCGGGCTCTGTCGGGCTCTGTCGGGCCCTGTCGGGCTCTGTCGGGCTCTGTCGGGCCCTGTCGGGCCCTGTCGGGCTCTGTCGGGCTCTGTCGGGCTCTGTCGGGCTCTACTGGTCCCTGTCGGGCTCTGTCGGGCTCTGTCGGGCCCTGTCGGGCCCTGTCGGGCTCTGTCAGGCTCTGTCGGGCTCTGTCGGGCTCTACTGGGCCCTGTCGGGCCCTGTCGGGCCCTGTCGGGCTCTGTTGGGCTCTGTCGGGATCTGTCGGGCTCTGTCGGGCTCTACTGGGCCCTGTCGGGCCCTGTCGGGCTCTGTCGGGCCCTGTCGGGCCCTGTCGGGCTCTGGCGGGCTCTGTCGGGCCCTGGCGGGCTCTGTCGGGCTCTGTCGGGCTCTAATGGGCTCTACTGAGCTCTGTCGGGCTCTGTCGGGCTCTACTGTGCCCTGTCGGGCCCTGTCGGGCCCTGTCGGGCTCTGTCGGGCTCTACTGGGCTCTGTCGGGCTCTGTCGGGCTCTGTCGGGCTCTACTGGGCCCTGTCGGGCTCTGTCGGGCCCTGTCAGGCTCTGTCAGGCTCTGTCGGGCCTTGTCGGGCCCTGTCGGGCTCTGTCGGGCTCTGTCGGGCTCTGTCGGGCTCTACTGGGCTCTGTCGGGCTCTGTCGGGCTCTGTCGGGCCCTGTCGGGCTCTGTCGGGCTCTGTCGGGCCCTGTCGGGCTCTGTCGGGCCCTGTCGGGCTCTGTCGGGCTCTATCGGGCCCTGTCGGGCTCTGTTGGGCCCTGTCGGGCTCTGTCGGGCCCTGTCGGGCCCTGTCGGGCTCTGTCGGGCTCTGTCGGGCTCTGTCGGGCTCTACTGGGCCCTGTCGGGCTCTGTCGGGCTCTGTCGGGCTCTGTCGGGCTCTACTGTTCCCTGTCGGGCTCTGTCGGGCTCTGTCGGGCCCTGTCGGGCCCTGTCGGGCTCTGTCAGGCTCTGTCGGGCTCTGTCGGGCTCTACTGGGCCCTGTCGGGCCCTGTCGGGCCCTGTCGGGCTCTACTGGGCTAAACTGGGCTCTGTCGGGCCCTGTCGGGCCCTGTCGGGCTCTGTCGGGCTCTGTCGGGCTCTGTCGGGCCCTGTCGGGCTCTGTCGGGCTCTACTGGGCCCTGTCGGGCCCTGTCGGGCTCTGTCGGGCTCTGTCGGGCTCTGTCGGGCTCTACTGGGCCCTGTCGGGCTCT
This sequence comes from Caloenas nicobarica, assembly GCF_036013445.1. Taxonomy (NCBI): domain Eukaryota; kingdom Metazoa; phylum Chordata; class Aves; order Columbiformes; family Columbidae; genus Caloenas; species Caloenas nicobarica. The sequence continues at coordinate 8,584 of NW_027017550.1, forward strand.
GTCGGGCTCTGTCGGGCTCTGTCGGGCTCTGTCGGGCTCTACTGGGCCCTGTCGGGCTCTGTCGGGCTCTGTCGGACCCTGTCGGGCCCTGTCGGGCTCTGTCAGGCTCTGTCGGGCTCTGTCGGGCTCTACTGGGCTCTGTCGGGCTCTGTCGGGCTCTACTGGGCCCTGTCGGGCCCTGTCGGGCCCTGTCGGGCTCTGTCGGGCTCTACTGGGCTCTGTCAGGCTCTGTCGGGCTCTGTCGGGCTCTGTCGGGCCCTGTCGGGCTCTGTCGGGCTCTGTCGGGCTCTGTCGGGCTCTAATGGGCTCTGTCGGGCTCTGTCGGGCTCTGTCGGGCTCTACTGGGCCCTGTCGGGCTCTGTCGGGCCCTGTCGGGCTCTGTCGGGCCCTGTCGGCCTCTGTCGGGCTCTACTGGGCCCTGTCGGGCTCTGTCGGGCCCTGTCGGGCTCTGTCGGGCTCTGTCGGGACATATCGGGCCCTGTCGGGCTCTGTCGGGCTCTGTCGGGCTCTACTGGGCTCTGTCGGTCTCTACTGGGCTCTACTGGGCCCTGTCGGGCTCTGTCGGGCTCTGTCGGGCTCTGTCGGGCTCTGTCGGGCTCTACTGGGCTCTGTCGGGCTCTGTCGGGCCCTGTCGGCTCTGTCGGGCCCTGTCGGGCTCTGTCGGGCTCTGTCGGGCCCTGTCGGGCCCTGTCGGGCTCTGTCGGGCTCTGTCGGGCCCTGTCGGGTTCTGTCGGGCTCTGTCGGGCTCTGTCGGGCTCTACTGGGCCCTGTCGGGCTCTGTCGGGCTCTGTCGGGCTCTGTCGGGCCCTGTCGGGCTCTGTCGGGCTCTGTCGGGCCCTGTCGGGCTCTGTCGGGCTCTACTGGGCCCTGTCGGGCCCTGTCGGGCTCTGTCGGGCTCTGTCGGGCCCTGTCGGGCTCTGTCGGGCTCTGTCGGGCTCTACTGGGCTAAACTGGGCTCTGTCGGGCCCTGTCGGGCCCTGTCGGGCTCTGTCGGGCTCTGTCGGGCTCTGTCGGGCCCTGTCGGGCTCTGTCGGGCTCTACTGGGCCGTGTCGGGCCCTGTCGGGCTCTGTCGGGCTCTGTCGGGCTCTGTCGGGCTCTACTGGGCCCTGTCGGCCCTGTCGGGCCCTGTCGGGCTCTTCTGGGCTCTACTGGGCTCTGTCGTGCTCTGTCGGGCTCTACTGGGCCCTGTCGGGCCCTGTCGGGCCCTGTCGGGCTCTGTCGGGCCCTGTCGGGCTCTGTCGGGCTCTGTCGGGCTCTGTCGGGCTCTACTGGGCTCTACTGGGCTCTGTCGGGATCTGTCGGGCTCTACTGTGCCCTGTCGCGCCCTGTCGGGCCCTGTCGGGCTCTGTCGGGCTCTACTGGGCTCTGTCGGGCTCTGTCGGGGCTCTACTGGGCCCTGTCGGGCCCTGTCGGGCTCTGTCGGGCCCTGTCGGGCCCTGTCGGGCCCTGTCGGGCCCTGTCGGGCTCTGTCGGGCTCTGTCGGGCTCTGTCGGGCTCTACTGGGCTCTGTCGGGCCCTGTCGGGCTCTGTCGGGCTCTGTCGGGCTCTGTCGGGCCCTGTCGGGCCCTGTCGGGCTCTGTCGGGCTCTGTCGGGCCCTGTCGGGCTCTGTCGGGCTCTGTCGGGCTCTGTCGGGCTCTGTCGGGCTCTACTGGGCCCTATCGCGCTCTGTCGGGCTCTGTCGGGCTCTGTCGGGCTCTGTTGGGCCCTGTCGGGCTCTGTCGGGCTCTACTGGGCCCTGTCGGGCTCTGTCGGGCTCTGTCGGGCTCTGTCGGGCCCTGTCGGGCTCTGTCGGGCTCTGTCGGGCTCTGTCGGGCTCTACTGGGCTCTGTCGGGCTCTGTCGGGCTCTACTGGGCCCTGTCGGGCCCTGTCAGGCCCTGTCGGGCTCTGTCGGGCTCTACTGGGCCCTGTCGGGCCCTGTCAGGCTCTGTCGGGCTCTGTCGGGCTCTGTCGGGCTCTGTCGGGCCCTGTCGGGCTCTGTCGGGCTCTGTCGGGCTCTGTCGGGCTCTACTGGGCTCTGTCGGGCTCTGTCGGGCTCTGTCGGGCTCTACTGGGCCCTGTCGGGCTCTGTCGGGCCCTGTCGGGCTCTGTCGGGCTCTGTCGGGCTCTGTCGGGCCCTGTCAAGCTCTGTCGGGCTCTGTCGGGCTCTGTCGGGCTCTGTCGGGCTCTACTGGGCTCTGTCGGGCTCTACTGGGATCTACTGGGCCCTGTCGGGCTCTGTCGGGCTCTGTCGGGCTCTGTCGGGCTCTACTGGGCTCTGTCGGGCTCTGTCGGGCTCTGTCGGGCTCTGTCGGGCTCTTTCGGGCCCTGTCGGGCTCTGTCGGGCTCTGTCGGGCTCTACTGGGCCCTGTCGGGCTCTGTCGGGCTCTGTCGGGCCCTGTCGGGCCCTGTCGGGCTCTGTCGGGCTCTGTCGGGCCCTGTCGGGCTCTGTCGGGCTCTAATGGGCCCTGTCGGGCCCTGTCGGGCTCTGTCGGGCTCTGTCGGGCCCTGTCGGGCTCTGTCGGGCCCTGTCGGGCTCTGTCGGGCCCTGTCGGGCCCTGTCGGGCTCTGTCGGGCCCTGTCGGGCTCTGTCGGGCCCTGTCGGGCTCTGTCGGGCCCTGTCGGGCCCTGTCGGGCTCTGTCGGGCTCTGTCGGGCTCTGTCGGGCTCTACTGGGCCCTGTCGCGCTCTGTCGGGCTCTGTCGGGCTCTGTCGGGCTCTGTTGGGCCCTGTCGGGCTCTGTCGGGCTCTACTGGGCCCTGTCGGGCCCTGTCGGGCTCTGTCGGGCTCTGTCGGGCTCTGTCGGGCCCTGTCGGGCTCTGTCGGGCTCTGTCGGGCTCTGTCGCGCTCTACTGGGCCCTGTCGGGCCCTGTCGGGCTCTGTCGGGCTCTGTCGGGCTCTGTCGGGCTCTACTGGGCTCTGTCGGGCTCTGTCGGGCTCTACTGGGCCCTGTCGGGCCCTGTCGGGCCCTGTCGGGCTCTGTCGGGCTCTACTGGGCTCTGTCAGGCTCTGTCGGGCTCTGTCGGGCCCTGTCGGGCTCTGTCGGGCTCTGTCGGGCTCTGTCGGGCTCTACTGGGCTCTGTCGGGCTCTGTCGGGCTCTGTCGGACTCTACTGGGCCCTGTCGGGCTCTGTCGGGCCCTGTCGGGCTCTGTCGGGCTCTGTCGGGCTCTGTCGGGCCCTGTCAAGCTCTGTCGGGCTCTGTCGGGCTCTGTCGGGCTCTGTCGGGCTCTACTGGGCTCTGTCGGGCTCTACTGGGATCTACTGGGCCCTGTCGGGCTCTGTCGGGCTCTGTCGGGCTCTGTCGGGCTCTGTCGGGCTCTACTGGTCTCTGTCGGGCTCTGTCGGGCTCTGTCGGGCTCTGTCGGGCTCTTTCGGGCCCTGTCGGGCTCTGTCGGGCTCTGTCGGGCTCTACTGGGCCCTGTCGGGCCCTGTCGGGCCCTGTCGGCCCTATCGGGCTCTGTCGGGCCCTGTCGGGCTCTGTCGGGCTCTAATGGGCCCTGTCGGGCCCTGTCGGGCTCTGTCGGCCTCTGTCGGGCCCTGTCGGGCTCTGTCGGGCCCTGTCGGGCTCTGTCGGGCTCTACTGGGCTAAACTGGGCTCTGTCGGGCCCTGTCGGGCCCTGTCGGGCTCTGTCGGGCCCTGTCGGGCCCTGTCGGGCTCTGTCGGGCTCTGTCGGGCTCTACTGGGCTCTGTCGGGCTCTACTGGGCTCTACTGGGCCCTGTCGGGCTCTGTCAGGCTCTGTCGGGCTCTGTCGGGCTCTGTCGGGCTCTACTGGGCTCTGTCGGGCTCTGTCGGGCCCTGTCGGGCCCTGTCGGGCTCTGTCGGGCTCTGTCGCGCCCTGTCGGGTTCTGTCGGGCTCTGTCGGGCTCTGTCGGGCTCTACTGGGCCCTGTCGGGCTCTGTCGGGCTCTGTCGGGCCCTGTCGGGCTCTGTCGGGCTCTGTCGCGCCCTGTCGGGTTCTGTCGGGCTCTGTCGGGCTCTGTCGGGCTCTACTGGGCCCTGTCGGGCTCTGTCGGGCTCTACTGGGCCCTGTCAGGCCCTGTCGGGCTCTGTCGGGCTCTGTCGGGCCCTGTCGGGCTCTGTCGGGCCCTGTCGGGCTCTGTCGGGCTCTGTCGGGCTCTGCTGGGTCCTGTCGGGCTCTGTCGGACTCTGTCGGGCTCTGTCGGGCTCTGTCGGGCTCTGTAGGGCTCTGTCGGGCCCTGTCGGGCTCTACTGGGCCCTGTCGGGCCCTGTCGGACTCTGTCGGGCTCTGTCGGGCTCTACTGGGCTAAACTGGGCCCTGTCGGGCCCTGTCGGGCCCTGTCGGGCTCTGTCGGGCTCTGTCGGGCTCTGTCGGGCCCTGTCGGGCTCTGTCGGGCTCTACTGGGCCCTGTCGGGCCCTGTCGGGCTCTGTCGGGCTCTGTCGCGCTCTGTCGGGCTCTACTGGGCCCTGTTGGGCTCTGTCGGGCTCTGTCGGGCTCTGTCGGGCTCTGTCGGGCCCTGTCGGGCCCTGTCGGGATCTGTCAGGCTCTGTCGGGCTCTGTCGGGCTCTACTGGGCCCTGTCGGGCCCTGTCGGGCCCTGTCGGGTTCTACTGGGCTCTACTGGGCTCTGTCGGGCTCTGTCGGGCTCTACTGTGCCCTGTCGGGCCCTGTCGGGCTCTACTGGGCTCTGTCGGGCTCTGTCGGGCTCTGTCGGGCTCTACTGGGCTCTGTCGGGCTCTGTCGGGCTCTACTGTGCTCTGTCGCGCCCTGTCGGGCCCTGTCGGGCTCTGTCGGGCTCTACTGGGCTCTGTCGGGCTCTGTCGGGCTCTGTCGGGCTCTACTGGGCCCTGTCGGGCTCTGTCGGGCTCTGTCGGGCTCTGTCGGGCCCTGTCGGGCTCTGTCGGGCTCTGTCGGACTCTGTCGGGCTCTACTGGGCTCTGTCGGGCTCTGTCGGGCTCTGTCGGGCCCTGTCGGGCTCTGTCGGGCTCTGTCGGGCCCTGTCGGGCGCTGTCGGGCTCTGTCGGGCTCTGTCGGGCTCTGTCGGGCTCTACTGGGCCCTGTCGCACTCTGTCGGGCTCTGTCAGGCTCTGTCGGGCTCTGTTGGGCCCTGTCGGGCTCTGTCGGGCTCTACTGGGCCCTGTCGAGCCCTGTCGGGCTCTGTCGGGCTCTGTCGGGCCCTGTCGGGCTCTGTCGGGCTCTGTCGGGCTCTGTCGGGCCCTGTCGGGCTCTGTCGGGCTCTGTCGGGCTCTGTCGGGCTCTACTGGGCCCTGTCGGGTTCTGTCCGGCTCTGTTGGGCTCTGTCGGGCTCTACTGGGCCCTGTCGGTCCCTGTCGGGCCCTGTCGGTCCCTGTCGGGCTCTGTCGGGCCCTGTCGGGCTCTGTCGGGCTCTGTCGGGCTCTGTCTGGCCCTGTCGGGCTCTGTCGGGCTCTACTGGGCCCTGTCGGGCTCTGTCGGGCCCTGTCGGGCTCTGTCGGGCTCTGTCGGGCCCTGTCGGGCTCTGTCGGTCTCTACTGGGCCCTGTCGGGCTCTGTCGGGCTCTACTGGGCCCTGTCGGGCTCTGTCGGGTTCTGTCGGGCTCTGTCGGGCTCTGTCGGGCTCTACTGGGCCCTGTCGGGCTCTGTCGGGCCCTGTCGGGCTCTGTCGGGCTCTGTCGGGCCCTGTCGGGCTCTGTCGGGCTCTGTCGGTCTTTGTCGGGCTCTACTGGGCTCTGTCGGGCTCTATCGGGCTCTGTCGGGCTCTGTCGGGCTCTACTGGGCCCTGTCGGGCTCTGTCAGGCTCTGTCGGGCCCTGTCGGGCTCTGTCGGGCTCTGTCGGGCCCTGTCGGGCTCTGTCGGGCCCTGTCGGGCCCTGTCGGGCTCTGTCGGGCTCTGTCGGGCTCTGTCGGGCTCTACTGGGCTCTGTCGGGCTCTGTCGGGCTCTGTCGGGTTCTGTCGGGCTCTGTCGGGCTCTGTCGGGCTCTGTCGGGCTCTACTGGGCCCTGTCGGGCCCTGTCGGGCTCTGTCGGGCTCTGTCGGGCTCTACTGGGCCCTGTCGGGCTCTGTTGGGCCCTGTCGGGCTCTGTCGGGGTCTGTCGGGCTCTGTCGGGCTCTTCTGGGCTCTGTCGGGCTCTGTCGGGTTCTGTCGGGCTCTGTCGGGCTCTGTCGCGCTCTGTCGGGCTCTACTGGGCCCTGTCGGGCCCTGTCGGGCCCTGTCGGTCTCTGTCGGGCTCTGTCGGGCTCTGTCGGGCTCTACTGGGCTCTGTCGGGCTCTGTCGGGCTCTGTCGGGCTCTGCTGGGCCCTGTCGGGCTCTGTCGGGCCCTGTCGGGCTCTGTTGGGCTCTACTGGGCCCTGTCGGGCTCTGTCGGGCCCTGTCGGGCTCTGTCGGGCTCTGTCGGGACATATCGGGCCCTGTCGGGCTCTGTCGGGCTCTGTCGGGCTCTACTGGGCTCTGTCGGGCTCTACTGGACTCTACTGGGCCCTGTCGGGCTCTGTCGGGCTCTGTCGGGCTCTGTCGGGTTCTACTGGGCTCTGTCGGGCTCTGTCGGGCCCTGTCGGGCTCTGTCGGGCCCTGTCGGGCTCTGTCGGGCTCTGTCGGGCCCTGTCGGGCCCTGTCGGGCTCTGTCGGGCTCTGTCGGGCCCTGTCGGGTTCTGTCGGGCTCTGTCGGGCTCTGTCGGGCTCTACTGGCCCCTGTCGGGCTCTGTCGGGCTCTGTCGGGCTCTGTCGGGCTCTACTGGGCCCTGTCGGTCCCTGTCGGGCCCTGTCGGTCCCTGTCGGGCTCTGTCGGGCTCTGTCGGGCTCTGTCGGGCCCTGTCGGGCTCTGTCGGGCTCTACTGGGCCCTGTCGGGCTCTGTCGGGCTCTGTCGGGCTCTGTCGGGCCCTGTCGGGCTCTGTCGGGCTCTGTCGGGCTCTACTGGGCCCTGTCGGGCTCTGTCGGGCTCTACTGGGCCCTGTCGGGTTCTGTCGGGCTCTGTCGGGCTCTGTCGGGCTCTGTCGGGCCCTGTCGGGCTCTGTCGGGCTCTGTCGGGCCCTGTCGGGCTCTGTCGGGCTCTGTCGGGCTCTGTCGGGCTCTACTGGGCTCTGTCGGGCTCTATCGGGCTCTGTCGGGCTCTGTCGGGCTCTGTCGGGCTCTACTGGGCCCTGTCGGGCTCTGTCAGGATCTGTCGGGCCCTGTCGGGCTCTGTCGGGCTCTGTCGGGCTCTGTCGGGCCCTGTCGGGCTCTGTCGGGCCCTGTCGGGCCCTGTCGGGCTCTGTCGGGCTCTGTCGGTCTCTGTCGGGCTCTACTGGGCTCTGTCGGGCTCTGTCGGGCTCTGTCGGGTTCTGTCGGGCTCTGTCGGGCTCTGTCGGGCTCTGTCGGGCTCTACTGGGCCCTGTCGGGCCCTGTCGGGCTCTGTCGGGCTCTGTCGGGCTCTACTGGGCCCTGTCGGGCCCTGTCGGGCCCTGTCGGGCTCTGTCGGGCTCTGTCGGGCTCTGTCGGGCTCTACTGGGCTCTGTCGGGTTCTGTCGGGCTCTGTCGGGCTCTGTCGGGCTCTGTCGGGCTCTGTCGGGCTCTACTGGGCCCTGTCGGGCTCTGTCGGGCTCTGTCGGGCTCTACTGGGCTCTGTCGGGCTCTGTCGGGCCCTGTCGGGCCCTGTCGGGCTCTGTCGGGCTCTGTCGGGCTCTGTCGGGCTCTACTGGGCTCTGTCGGGCTCTGTCGGGTTCTGTCGGGCTCTGTCGGGCTCTGTCGGGCTCTGTCGGGCTCTACTGGGCTCTGTCGGGCCCTATCGGGCTCTGTCGGGCTCTGTCGGGCCCTGTCGGGCTCTGTCGGGCTCTGTCGGGCTCTGTCGGGCTCTACTGGGCGCTGTCGGGCCCTGTCGGGCTCTGTCGGGCCCTGTCGGGCTCTGTCGGGCTCTGTCGGGCCCTGTCGGGCTGTGTCGGGCTCTGTCGGGCTCTGTCGGGCTCTACTGGGCTCTACTGGGCTCTGTCGGGCTCTGTCGGGCTCTACTGGGCCCTGTCGGGCCCTGTCGGGCCCTGTCGGGCTCTGTCGGGCTCTACTGGGCTCTGTCAGGCTCTGTCGGGCTCTGTCGGGCTCTGTCGGGCCCTGTCGGGTTCTGTCGGGCTCTGTCGGGCTCTGTCGGGCTCTACTGGCCCCTGTCGGGCTCTGTCGGGCTCTGTCGGGCTCTGTCGGGCTCTACTGGGCCCTGTCGGTCCCTGTCGGGCCCTGTCGGTCCCTGTCGGGCTCTGTCGGGCTCTGTCGGGCTCTGTCGGGCTCTGTCGGGCCCTGTCGGGCTCTGTCGGGCTCTACTGGGCCCTGTCGGGCTCTGTCGGGCTCTGTCGGGCTCTGTCGGGCCCTGTCGGGCTCTGTCGGGCTCTGTCGGGCTCTACTGGGCTCTACTGGGCCCTGTCGGGCTCTACTGGGCCCTGTCGGGTTCTGTCGGGCTCTGTCGGGCTCTGTCGGGCTCTGTCGGGCCCTGTCGGGCTCTGTCGGGCTCTGTCGGGCTCTGTCGGGCTCTACTGGGCTCTGTCGGGCCCTGTCGGGCTCTGTCGGGCTCTACTGGGCCCTGTCGGGCTCTGTCAGGCTCTGTCGGGCCCTGTCGGGCTCTGTCGGGCTCTGTCGGGCTCTGTCGGGCCCTGTCGGGCTCTGTCGGGCCCTGTCGGGCCCTGTCGGGCTCTGTCGGTCTCTGTCGGTCTCTGTCGGGCTCTACTGGGCTCTGTCGGGCTCTGTCGGGCTCTGTCGGGTTCTGTCGGGCTCTGTCGGGCTCTGTCGGGCTCTGTCGGGCTCTACTGGGCCCTGTCGGGCCCTGTCGGGCTCTGTCGGGCTCTGTCGGGCTCTACTGGGCCCTGTCGGGCCCTGTCGGGCCCTGTCGGGCTCTGTCGGGCTCTGTCGGGCTCTGTCGGGCTCTACTGGGCTCTGTCGGGTTCTGTCGGGCTCTGTCGGGCTCTGTCGGGCTCTGTCGGGCTCTACTGGGCCCTGTCGGGCTCTGTCGGGCTCTGTCGGGCTCTACTGGGCTCTGTCGGGCTCTGTCGGGCCCTGTCGGGCCCTGTCGGGCTCTGTCGGGCTCTGTCGGGCTCTGTCGGGCTCTACTGGGCTCTGTCGGGCTCTGTCGGGTTCTGTCGGGCTCTGTCGGGCTCTGTCGGGCTCTGTCGGGCTCTACTGGGCTCTGTCGGGCCCTATCGGGCTCTGTCGGGCTCTGTCGGGCCCTGTCGGGCTCTGTCGGGCTCTGTCGGGCTCTGTCGGGCTCTACTGGGCGCTGTCGGGCCCTGTCGGGCTCTGTCGGGCCCTGTCGGGCTCTGTCGGGCTCTGTCGGGCCCTGTCGGGCTGTGTCGGGCTCTGTCGGGCTCTGTCGGGCTCTACTGGGCTCTACTGGGCTCTGTCGGGCTCTGTCGGGCTCTACTGGGCCCTGTCGGGCCCTGTCGGGCCCTGTCAGGCTCTGTCGGGCTCTACTGGGCTCTGTCAGGCTCTGTCGGGCTCTGTCGGGCTCTGTCGGGCCCTGTCGGGCTCTGTCGGGCTCTGTCGGGCTCTGTCGGGCTCTAATGGGCTCTGTCGGGCTCTGTCGGGCTCTGTCGGGCTCTACGGGGCCCTGTCGGGCTCTGTCGGGCCCTGTCGGGCTCTGTCGGGCCCTGTCGGGCTCTGTCGGGCTCTACTGGGCCCTGTCGGGCTCTGTCGGGCCCTGTCGGGCTCTGTCGGGCTCTGTCGGGACATATCGGGCCCTGTCGGGCTCTGTCGGTCTCTGTCGGGCTCTACTGGGCTCTGTCGGGCTCTACTGGGCTCTACTGGGCCCTGTCGGGCTCTGTCGGGCTCTGTCGGGCTCTGTCGGGCTCTACTGGGCTCTGTCGGGCTCTGTCGGGCCCTGTCGGGCTCTGTCGGGCCCTGTCGGGCCCTGTCGGGCTCTGTCGGGCCCTGTCGGGCCCTGTCGGGTTCTGTCGGGCTCTGTCGGGCTCTGTCGGGCTCTACTGGGCCCTGTCGGGCTCTGTCGGGCTCTGTCGGGCCCTGTCGGGCTCTGTCGGGCTCTGTCGGGCCCTGTCGGGCTCTGTCGGGCTCTACTGGGCCCTGTCGGGCCCTGTCGGGCTCTGTCGGGCTCTGTCGGGCCCTGTCGGGCTCTGTCGGGCCCTGTCGGGCTCTGTCGGGCTCTGTCGGGCTCTGTCGGGCTCTGCTGGGTCCTGTCGGGCTCTGTCGGACTCTGTCGGGCTCTGTCGGGCCCTGTCGGGCTCTGTCGGGCTCTGTCGGGCCCTGTCGGGCTCTACTGGGCCCTGTCGGGCCCTGTCGGGCTCTGTCGGGCTCTACTGGGCTAAACTGGGCTCTGTCGGGCCCTGTCGGGTCCTGTCGGGCTCTGTCGGGCTCTGTCGGGCTCTGTCGGGCCCTGTCGGGCTCTGTCGGGCTCTACTGGGCCCTGTCGGGCCCTGTCGGGCTCTGTCGGGCTCTGTCGGGCTCTGTCGGGCTCTACTGGGCCCTGTCGGGCTCTGTCGGGCTCTGTCGGGCTCTGTCGGGCTCTGTCGGGCTCTACTGGGCCCTGTCGGGCTCTGTCGGGCTCTGTCGGGCCCTGTCGGGCCCTGTCGGGCTCTGTCAGGCTCTGTCGGGCTCTGTCGGGCTCTACTGGGCCCTGTCGGGCCCTGTCGGGCCCTGTCGGGCTCTACTGGGCTCTACTGGGCTCTGTCGTGCTCTGTCGGGCTCTACTGGGCCCTGTCGGGCCCTGTCGGGCTCTGTCGGGCTCTGTCGGGCCCTGTCGGGCTCTGTCGGGCTCTGTCGGGCTCTGTCGGGCTCTACTGGGCTCTACTGGGCTCTGTCGGGCCCTGTCGGGTTCTGTCGGGCTCTGTCGGGCTCTGTCGGGCTCTACTGGGCCCTGTCGGGCTCTGTCGGGCTCTGTCGGGCTCTGTCGGGCCCTGTCGGGCTCTGTCGGGCTCTACTGGGCCCTGTCGGGCCCTGTCGGGCTCTGTCGGGCTCTGTCGGGCCCTGTCGGGCTCTGTCGGGCCCTGTCGGGCTCTGTCGGGCTCTGTCGGGCTCTGTCGGGCTCTGCTGGGTCCTGTCGGGCTCTGTCGGACTCTGTCGGGCCCTGTCGGGCTCTGTCGGGCTCTGTCGGGCTCTGTCGGGCCCTGTCGGGCTCTACTGGGCCCTGTCGGGCCCTGTCGGGCTCTGTCGGGCTCTACTGGGCTAAACTGGGCTCTGTCGGGCCCTGTCGGGCCCTGTCGGGCTCTGTCGGGCTCTGTCGGGCTCTGTCGGGCCCTGTCGGGCTCTGTCGGGCTCTACTGGGCCCTGTCGGGCCCTGTCGGGCTCTGTCGGGCTCTGTCGGGCTCTGTCGGGCTCTACTGGGCCCTGTCGGGCTCTGTCGGGCTCTGTCGGGCTCTGTCGGGCTCTGTCGGGCTCTACTGGGCCCTGTCGGGCTCTGTCGGGCTCTGTCGGGCCCTGTCGGGCCCTGTCGGGCTCTGTCAGGCTCTGTCGGGCTCTGTCGGGCTCTACTGGGCCCTGTCGGGCCCTGTCGGGCCCTGTCGGGCTCTACTGGGCTCTACTGGGCTCTGTCGTGCTCTGTCGGGCTCTACTGGGCCCTGTCGGGCCCTGTCGGGCTCTGTCGGGCTCTGTCGGGCCCTGTCGGGCTCTGTCGGGCTCTGTCGGGCTCTGTCGGGCTCTACTGGGCTCTACTGGGCTCTGTCGGGCTCTGTCGGGCTCTACTGTGCCCTGTCGCGCCTTGTCGGGCCCTGTCGGGCTCTGTCGGGCTCTACTGGGCTCTGTCGGGCTCTGTCGGGCTCTACTGGGCCCTGTCGGGCCCTGTCGGGCTCTGTCGGGCTCTCTCGGGCTCTGTCGGGCCCTGTCGGGCCCTGTCGGGCCCTGTCGGGCTCTGTCGGGGCTCTGTCGGGCTCTGTCGGGCTCTACTGGGCCCTGTCGCGCTCTGTCGGGCTCTGTCGGGCTCTGTCGGGCCCTGTCGGGCTCTGTCGGGCTCTGTCGGGCTCTGTCGGGCCCTGTCGGGCCCTGTCGGGCTCTGTCGGGCTCTGTCGGGCCCTGTCGGGCTCTGTCGGGCTCTGTCGGGCTCTGTCGGGCTCTACTGGGCCCTGTCGCGCTCTGTCGGGCTCTGTCGGGCTCTGTTGGGCTCTGTTGGGCCCTGTCGGGCTCTGTCGGGCTCTACTGGGCCCTGTCGGGCCCTGTCGGGCTCTGTCGGGCTCTGTCGGGCTCTGTCGGGCCCTGTCGGGCTCTGTCGGGCTCTGTCGGGCTCTCTCGGGCTCTACTGGGATCTGTCGGGCTCTGTCGGGCTCTACTGGGCCCTGTCGGGCCCTGTCAGGCCCTGTCGGGCTCTGTCGGGCTCTACTGGGCTCTGTCAGGCTCTGTCGGGCTCTGTCGGGCTCTGTCGGGCCCTGTCGGGCTCTGTCGGGCTCTGTCGGGCTCTGTCGGGCTCTACTGGGCTCTGTCGGGCTCTGTCGGGCTCTGTCGGGCTCTACTGGGCCCTGTCGGGCTCTGTCGGGCCCTGTCGGGCTCTGTCGGGCTCTGTCGGGCTCTGTCGGGCCCTGTCAAGCTCTGTCGGGCTCTGTCGGGCTCTGTCGGGCTCTGTCGGGCTCTACTGGGCTCTGTCGGGCTCTACTGGGATCTACTGGGCCCTGTCGGGCTCTGTCGGGCTCTGTCGGGCTCTGTCGGGCTCTACTGGGCTCTGTCGGGCTCTGTCGGGATCTGTCGGGCTCTCTCGGGCTCTTTCGGGCCCTGTCGGGCTCTGTCGGGCTCTGTCGGGCTCTGTCGGGCCCTGTCGGGCTCTGTCGGGCCCTGTCGGGCCCTGTCGGGCCCTGTCGGGCTCTGTCGGGCTCTGTCGGGCCCTGTCGGGCTCTGTCGGGCTCTAATGGGCCCTGTCGGGCCCTGTCGGGCTCTGTCGGGCTCTGTCGGGCCCTGTCGGGCTCTGTCGGGCCATGTCGGGCTCTGTCGGGCTCTGTCGGGCTCTACTGGGCTAAACTGGGCCCTGTCGGGCCCTGTCGGGCACTGTCGGGCTCTGTCGGGCTCTGTCGGGCTCTGTCGGGCCCTGTCGGGCTCTGTCGGGCCCTGTCGGGCTCTGTCGGGCCCTGTCGGGCCCTGTCGGGCTCTGTCGGGCTCTGTCGGGCCCTGTCGGGCTCTGTCGGGCTCTGTCTGGCTCTGTCGGGCTCTACTGGGCCCTGTCGCGCTCTGTCGGGCTCTGTCGGGCTCTGTCGGGCTCTGTTGGGCCCTGTCGGGCTCTGTCGGGCTCTACTGGGCCCTGTCGGGCCCTGTCGGGCTCTGTCGTGATCTGTCGGGCTCTGTCGGGCCCTGTCGGGCTCTGTCGGGCTCTGTTGGGCTCTGTCGCGCTCTACTGGGCCCTGTCGGGCCCTGTCGGGCTCTGTCGGGCTCTGTCGGGCTCTGTCGGGCTCTACTGGGCTCTGTCGGGCTCTGTCGGGCTCTACTGGGCCCTGTCGGGCCCTGTCGGGCCCTGTCGGGCTCTGTCGGGCTCTACTGGGCTCTGTCAGGCTCTGTCGGGCTCTGTCGGGCCCTGTCGGGCTCTGTCGGGCTCTGTCGGGCTCTGTCGGGCTCTACTGGGCTCTGTCGGGCTCTGTCGGGCTCTGTCGGGCTCTACTGGGCCCTGTCGGGCTCTGTCGGGCCCTGTCGGGCTCTGTAGGGCTCTGTCGGGCTCTTTCGGGCCCTGTCCAGCTCTGTCGGGCTCTGTCGGGCTCTGTCGGGCTCTACTGGGCTCTGTCGGGCTCTGTCGGGCTCTGTCGGGCTCTACTGGGCCCTGTCGGGCTCTGTCGGGCCCTGTCGGGCTCTGTCGGGCTCTGTCGGGCTCTGTCGGGCCCTGTCAAGCTCTGTCGGGCTCTGTCGGGCTCTGTCGGGCTCTACTGGGCCCTGTCGGGCTCTGTCGGGCCCTGTCGGGCTCTGTCGGGCTCTGTCGGGCTCTGTCGGGCCCTGTCAAGCTCTGTCGGGCTCTGTCGGGCTCTGTCGGGCTCTGTCGGGCTCTACTGGGCTCTGTCGGGCTCTACTGGGATCTACTGGGCCCTGTCGGGCTCTGTCGGGCTCTGTCGGGCTCTGTCGGGCTCTGTCGGGCTCTACTGGGCTCTGTCGGGCTCTGTCGGGCTCTGTCGGGCTCTGTCGGGCTCTTTCGGGCCCTGTCGGGCTCTGTCGGGCTCTGTCGGGCTCTACTGGGCCCTGTCGGGCTCTGTCGGGCCCTGTCGGGCCCTGTCGGGCCCTGTCGGGCTCTGTCGGGCTCTGTCGGGCTCTGTCGGGCCCTCTCGGGCTCTGTCGGGCCCTGTCGGGCTCTGTCGGGCTCTGTCGGGCTCTGTCGGGCCCTGTCGGGCTCTGTCGGGCTCTGTCGGGCTCTGTCGGGCTCTACTGGGCTAAACTGGGCTCTGTCGGGCCCTGTCGGGCCCTGTCGGGCTCTGTCGGGCTCTGTCGGGCTCTGTCGGGCCCTGTCGGGCTCTGTCGGGCTCTGTCGGGCCCTGTCGGGCTCTGTCGGGCTCTGTCGGGCTCTGTCGGGCTCTACTGGGCCCTGTCGCGCTCTGTCGGGCTCTGTCGGGCTCTGTCGGGCTCTGTTGGGCCCTGTCGGGCTCTGTCGGGCTCTACTGGGCCCTGTCGGGCCCTGTCGGGCTCTGTCGGGCTCTGTCGGGCTCTGTCGGGCCCTGTCGGGCTCTGTCGGGCTCTGTCGGGCTCTGTCGCGCTCTACTGGGCCCTGTCGGGCCCTGTCGGGCTCTGTCGGGCTCTGTCGGGCTCTGTCGGGCTCTACTGGGCTCTGTCGGGCTCTGTCGGGCTCTACTGGGCCCTGTCGGGCCCTATCGGGCCCTGTCGGGCTCTGTCGGGCTCTACTGGGCTCTGTCAGGCTCTGTCGGGCTCTGTCGGGCCCTGTCGGGCTCTGTCGGGCTCTGTCGGGCTCTGTCGGGCTCTACTGGGCTCTGTCGGGCTCTGTCGGGCTCTGTCGGGCTCTACTGGGCCCTGTCGGGCTCTGTCGGGCCCTGTCGGGCTCTGTCGGGCTCTGTCGGGCTCTGTCGGGCCCTGTCAAGCTCTGTCGGGCTCTGTCGGGCTCTGTCGGGCTCTGTCGGGCTCTACTGGGCTCTGTCGGGCTCTACTGGGATCTACTGGGCCCTGTCGGGCTCTGTCGGGCTCTGTCGGGCTCTGTCGGGCTCTGTTGGGCTCTACTGGTCTCTGTCGGGCTCTGTCGGGCTCTGTCGGGCTCTGTCGGGCTCTTTCGGGCCCTGTCGGGCTCTGTCGGGCTCTATCGGGCTCTACTGGGCCCTGTCGGGCTCTGTCGGGCCCTTTCGGGCCCTGTCGGGCTCTGTCGGGCCCTGTCGGGCTCTGTCGGGCTCTAATGGGCCCTGTCGGGCCCTGTCGGGCTCTGTCGGGCTCTGTCGGGCCCTGTCGGGCTCTGTCGGGCCCTGTCGGGCTCTGTCGGGCTTTACTGGGCTAAACTGGGCTCTGTCGGGCCCTGTCGGGCCCTGTCGGGCTCTGTCGGGCTCTGTCGGGCTCTGTCGGGCCCTGTCGGGCTCTGTCGGGCTCTGTCGGGCCCTGTCGGGCCCTGTCGGGCTCTGTCGGGCTCTGTCGGGCTCTGTCGGGCTCTACTGGTCCCTGTCGGGCTCTGTCGGGCTCTGTCGGGCCCTGTCGGGCCCTGTCGGGCTCTGTCAGGCTCTGTCGGGCTCTGTCGGGCTCTACTGGGCCCTGTCGGGCCCTGTCGGGCCCTGTCGGGCTCTGTTGGGCTCTGTCGGGATCTGTCGGGCTCTGTCGGGCTCTACTGGGCCCTGTCGGGCCCTGTCGGGCTCTGTCGGGCCCTGTCGGGCCCTGTCGGGCTCTGGCGGGCTCTGTCGGGCCCTGGCGGGCTCTGTCGGGCTCTGTCGGGCTCTAATGGGCTCTACTGAGCTCTGTCGGGCTCTGTCGGGCTCTACTGTGCCCTGTCGGGCCCTGTCGGGCCCTGTCGGGCTCTGTCGGGCTCTACTGGGCTCTGTCGGGCTCTGTCGGGCTCTGTCGGGCTCTACTGGGCCCTGTCGGGCTCTGTCGGGCCCTGTCAGGCTCTGTCGGGCTCTGTCGGGCCTTGTCGGGCCCTGTCGGGCTCTGTCGGGCTCTGTCGGGCTCTGTCGGGCTCTACTGGGCTCTGTCGGGCTCTGTCGGGCTCTGTCGGGCCCTGTCGGGCTCTGTCGGGCTCTGTCGGGCCCTGTCGGGCTCTGTCGGGCTCTGTCGGGCCCTGTCGGGCTCTGTCGGGCCCTGTCGGGCTCTGTCGGGCTCT
Organism: Caloenas nicobarica; assembly: GCF_036013445.1. Lineage (NCBI taxonomy): Eukaryota > Metazoa > Chordata > Aves > Columbiformes > Columbidae > Caloenas > Caloenas nicobarica. Next base: position 24,663 of record NW_027017550.1, read on the forward strand.
GTCGGGCCCTGTCGGGCTCTGTTGGGCCCTGTCGGGCTCTGTCGGGCCCTGTCGGGCCCTGTCGGGCTCTGTCGGGCTCTGTCGGGCTCTGTCGGGCTCTACTGGGCCCTGTCGGGCTCTGTCGGGCTCTGTCGGGCTCTGTCGGGCTCTACTGTTCCCTGTCGGGCTCTGTCGGGCTCTGTCGGGCCCTGTCGGGCCCTGTCGGGCTCTGTCAGGCTCTGTCGGGCTCTGTCGGGCTCTACTGGGCCCTGTCGGGCCCTGTCGGGCCCTGTCGGGCTCTACTGGGCTCTACTGGGCTCTGTCGGTCTCTGTCGGGCTCTACTGGGCCCTGTCGGGCCCTGTCGGGCCCTGTCGTGCTCTGTCGGGCCCTGTCGGGCCCTGTCGGGCTCTGTCGGGCCCTGTCGGGCTCTGTCGGGCTCTGTCGGGCTCTGTCGGGCTCTACTGGGCTCTACTGGGCTCTGTCGGGCTCTGTCGGGCTCTGCTGGGTCCTGTCGGGCTCTGTCGGACTCTGTCGGGCTCTGTCGGGCCCTGTCGGGCTCTGTCGGGCTCTGTCGGGCCCTGTCGTGCTCTACTGGGCCCTCTCGGGCCCTGTCGGGCTCTGTCGGGCTCTGTCGGGCTCTACTGGGCTAAACTGGGCTCTGTCGGGCCCTGTCGGGCCCTGTCGGGCTCTGTCGGGCTCTGTCGGGCTCTGTCGGGCCCTGTCGGGCTCTGTCGGGCTCTACTGGGCCCTGTCGGGCCCTGTCGGGCTCTGTCGGGCTCTGTCGGGCTCTGTCGGGCTCTACTGGGCCCTGTCGGGCTCTGTCGGGCTCTGTCGGGCTCTGTCGGGCTCTGTCGGGCTCTACTGGGCCCTGTCGGGCTCTGTCGGGCTCTGTCGGACCCTGTCGGGCCCTGTCGGGCTCTGTCAGGCTCTGTCGGGCTCTGTCGGGCTCTACTGGGCTCTGTCGGGCTCTGTCGGGCTCTACTGGGCCCTGTCGGGCCCTGTCGGGCCCTGTCGGGCTCTGTCGGGCTCTACTGGGCTCTGTCAGGCTCTGTCGGGCTCTGTCGGGCTCTGTCGGGCCCTGTCGGGCTCTGTCGGGCTCTGTCGGGCTCTGTCGGGCTCTAATGGGCTCTGTCGGGCTCTGTCGGGCTCTGTCGGGCTCTACTGGGCCCTGTCGGGCTCTGTCGGGCCCTGTCGGGCTCTGTCGGGCCCTGTCGGCCTCTGTCGGGCTCTACTGGGCCCTGTCGGGCTCTGTCGGGCCCTGTCGGGCTCTGTCGGGCTCTGTCGGGACATATCGGGCCCTGTCGGGCTCTGTCGGGCTCTGTCGGGCTCTACTGGGCTCTGTCGGTCTCTACTGGGCTCTACTGGGCCCTGTCGGGCTCTGTCGGGCTCTGTCGGGCTCTGTCGGGCTCTGTCGGGCTCTACTGGGCTCTGTCGGGCTCTGTCGGGCCCTGTCGGGCTCTGTCGGGCCCTGTCGGGCTCTGTCGGGCTCTGTCGGGCCCTGTCGGGCCCTGTCGGGCTCTGTCGGGCTCTGTCGGGCCCTGTCGGGTTCTGTCGGGCTCTGTCGGGCTCTGTCGGGCTCTACTGGGCCCTGTCGGGCTCTGTCGGGCTCTGTCGGGCTCTGTCGGGCCCTGTCGGGCTCTGTCGGGCTCTGTCGGGCCCTGTCGGGCTCTGTCGGGCTCTACTGGGCCCTGTCGGGCCCTGTCGGGCTCTGTCGGGCTCTGTCGGGCCCTGTCGGGCTCTGTCGGGCCCTGTCGGGCTCTGTCGGGCTTTACTGGGCTAAACTGGGCTCTGTCGGGCCCTGTCGGGCCCTGTCGGGCTCTGTCGGGCTCTGTCGGGCTCTGTCGGGCTCTACTGGGCTCTGTCGGGCTCTGTCGGGCTCTACTGGGCCCTGTCGGGCCCTATCGGGCCCTGTCGGGCTCTGTCGGGCTCTACTGGGCTCTGTCAGGCTCTGTCGGGCTCTGTCGGGCCCTGTCGGGCTCTGTCGGGCTCTGTCGGGCTCTGTCGGGCTCTACTGGGCTCTGTCGGGCTCTGTCGGGCTCTGTCGGGCTCTACTGGGCCCTGTCGGGCTCTGTCGGGCCCTGTCGGGCTCTGTCGGGCTCTGTCGGGCTCTGTCGGGCCCTGTCAAGCTCTGTCGGGCTCTGTCGGGCTCTGTCGGGCTCTGTCGGGCTCTACTGGGCTCTGTCGGGCTCTACTGGGATCTACTGGGCCCTGTCGGGCTCTGTCGGGCTCTGTCGGGCTCTGTCGGGCTCTGTTGGGCTCTACTGGTCTCTGTCGGGCTCTGTCGGGCTCTGTCGGGCTCTGTCGGGCTCTTTCGGGCCCTGTCGGGCTCTGTCGGGCTCTATCGGGCTCTACTGGGCCCTGTCGGGCTCTGTCGGGCCCTTTCGGGCCCTGTCGGGCTCTGTCGGGCCCTGTCGGGCTCTGTCGGGCTCTAATGGGCCCTGTCGGGCCCTGTCGGGCTCTGTCGGGCTCTGTCGGGCCCTGTCGGGCTCTGTCGGGCCCTGTCGGGCTCTGTCGGGCTTTACTGGGCTAAACTGGGCTCTGTCGGGCCCTGTCGGGCCCTGTCGGGCTCTGTCGGGCTCTGTCGGGCTCTGTCGGGCCCTGTCGGGCTCTGTCGGGCTCTGTCGGGCCCTGTCGGGCCCTGTCGGGCTCTGTCGGGCTCTGTCGGGCTCTGTCGGGCTCTACTGGTCCCTGTCGGGCTCTGTCGGGCTCTGTCGGGCCCTGTCGGGCCCTGTCGGGCTCTGTCAGGCTCTGTCGGGCTCTGTCGGGCTCTACTGGGCCCTGTCGGGCCCTGTCGGGCCCTGTCGGGCTCTGTTGGGCTCTGTCGGGATCTGTCGGGCTCTGTCGGGCTCTACTGGGCCCTGTCGGGCCCTGTCGGGCTCTGTCGGGCCCTGTCGGGCCCTGTCGGGCTCTGGCGGGCTCTGTCGGGCCCTGGCGGGCTCTGTCGGGCTCTGTCGGGCTCTAATGGGCTCTACTGAGCTCTGTCGGGCTCTGTCGGGCTCTACTGTGCCCTGTCGGGCCCTGTCGGGCCCTGTCGGGCTCTGTCGGGCTCTACTGGGCTCTGTCGGGCTCTGTCGGGCTCTGTCGGGCTCTACTGGGCCCTGTCGGGCTCTGTCGGGCCCTGTCAGGCTCTGTCGGGCTCTGTCGGGCCTTGTCGGGCCCTGTCGGGCTCTGTCGGGCTCTGTCGGGCTCTGTCGGGCTCTACTGGGCTCTGTCGGGCTCTGTCGGGCTCTGTCGGGCCCTGTCGGGCTCTGTCGGGCTCTGTCGGGCCCTGTCGGGCTCTGTCGGGCTCTGTCGGGCCCTGTCGGGCTCTGTCGGGCCCTGTCGGGCTCTGTCGGGCTCTGTCGGGCCCTGTCGGGCTCTGTTGGGCCCTGTCGGGCTCTGTCGGGCCCTGTCGGGCCCTGTCGGGCTCTGTCGGGCTCTGTCGGGCTCTGTCGGGCTCTACTGGGCCCTGTCGGGCTCTGTCGGGCTCTGTCGGGCTCTGTCGGGCTCTACTGTTCCCTGTCGGGCTCTGTCGGGCTCTGTCGGGCCCTGTCGGGCCCTGTCGGGCTCTGTCAGGCTCTGTCGGGCTCTGTCGGGCTCTACTGGGCCCTGTCGGGCCCTGTCGGGCCCTGTCGGGCTCTACTGGGCTCTACTGGGCTCTGTCGGTCTCTGTCGGGCTCTACTGGGCCCTGTCGGGCCCTGTCGGGCCCTGTCGTGCTCTGTCGGGCCCTGTCGGGCCCTGTCGGGCTCTGTCGGGCCCTGTCGGGCTCTGTCGGGCTCTGTCGGGCTCTGTCGGGCTCTACTGGGCTCTACTGGGCTCTGTCGGGCTCTGTCGGGCTCTGCTGGGTCCTGTCGGGCTCTGTCGGACTCTGTCGGGCTCTGTCGGGCCCTGTCGGGCTCTGTCGGGCTCTGTCGGGCCCTGTCGGGCTCTACTGGGCCCTCTCGGGCCCTGTCGGGCTCTGTCGGGCTCTGTCGGGCTCTACTGGGCTAAACTGGGCTCTGTCGGGCCCTGTCGGGCCCTGTCGGGCTCTGTCGGGCTCTGTCGGGCTCTGTCGGGCCCTGTCGGGCTCTGTCGGGCTCTACTGGGCCCTGTCGGGCCCTGTCGGGCTCTGTCGGGCTCTGTCGGGCTCTGTCGGGCTCTACTGGGCCCTGTCGGGCTCTGTCGGGCTCTGTCGGGCTCTGTCGGGCTCTGTCGGGCTCTACTGGGCCCTGTCGGGCTCTGTCGGGCTCTGTCGGACCCTGTCGGGCCCTGTCGGGCTCTGTCAGGCTCTGTCGGGCTCTGTCGGGCTCTACTGGGCTCTGTCGGGCTCTGTCGGGCTCTACTGGGCCCTGTCGGGCCCTGTCGGGCCCTGTCGGGCTCTGTCGGGCTCTACTGGGCTCTGTCAGGCTCTGTCGGGCTCTGTCGGGCTCTGTCGGGCCCTGTCGGGCTCTGTCGGGCTCTGTCGGGCTCTGTCGGGCTCTAATGGGCTCTGTCGGGCTCTGTCGGGCTCTGTCGGGCTCTACTGGGCCCTGTCGGGCTCTGTCGGGCCCTGTCGGGCTCTGTCGGGCCCTGTCGGCCTCTGTCGGGCTCTACTGGGCCCTGTCGGGCTCTGTCGGGCCCTGTCGGGCTCTGTCGGGCTCTGTCGGGACATATCGGGCCCTGTCGGGCTCTGTCGGGCTCTGTCGGGCTCTACTGGGCTCTGTCGGTCTCTACTGGGCTCTACTGGGCCCTGTCGGGCTCTGTCGGGCTCTGTCGGGCTCTGTCGGGCTCTGTCGGGCTCTACTGGGCTCTGTCGGGCTCTGTCGGGCCCTGTCGGGCTCTGTCGGGCCCTGTCGGGCTCTGTCGGGCTCTGTCGGGCCCTGTCGGGCCCTGTCGGGCTCTGTCGGGCTCTGTCGGGCTCTGTCGGGTTCTGTCGGGCTCTGTCGGGCTCTGTCGGGCTCTACTGGGCCCTGTCGGGCTCTGTCGGGCTCTGTCGGGCTCTGTCGGGCCCTGTCGGGCTCTGTCGGGCTCTGTCGGGCCCTGTCGGGCTCTGTCGGGCTCTACTGGGCCCTGTCGGGCCCTGTCGGGCTCTGTCGGGCTCTGTCGGGCCCTGTCGGGCTCTGTCGGGCCCTGTCGGGCTCTGTCGGGCTTTACTGGGCTAAACTGGGCTCTGTCGGGCCCTGTCGGGCCCTGTCGGGCTCTGTCGGGCTCTGTCGGGCTCTGTCGGGCCCTGTCGGGCTCTGTCGGGCTCTGTCGGGCCCTGTCGGGCCCTGTCGGGCTCTGTCGGGCTCTGTCGGGCTCTGTCGGGCTCTACTGGTCCCTGTCGGGCTCTGTCGGGCTCTGTCGGGCCCTGTCGGGCCCTGTCGGGCTCTGTCAGGCTCTGTCGGGCTCTGTCGGGCTCTACTGGGCCCTGTCGGGCCCTGTCGGGCCCTGTCGGGCTCTGTTGGGCTCTGTCGGGATCTGTCGGGCTCTGTCGGGCTCTACTGGGCCCTGTCGGGCCCTGTCGGGCTCTGTCGGGCCCTGTCGGGCCCTGTCGGGCTCTGGCGGGCTCTGTCGGGCCCTGGCGGGCTCTGTCGGGCTCTGTCGGGCTCTAATGGGCTCTACTGAGCTCTGTCGGGCTCTGTCGGGCTCTACTGTGCCCTGTCGGGCCCTGTCGGGCCCTGTCGGGCTCTGTCGGGCTCTACTGGGCTCTGTCGGGCTCTGTCGGGCTCTGTCGGGCTCTACTGGGCCCTGTCGGGCTCTGTCGGGCCCTGTCAGGCTCTGTCAGGCTCTGTCGGGCCTTGTCGGGCCCTGTCGGGCTCTGTCGGGCTCTGTCGGGCTCTGTCGGGCTCTACTGGGCTCTGTCGGGCTCTGTCGGGCTCTGTCGGGCCCTGTCGGGCTCTGTCGGGCTCTGTCGGGCCCTGTCGGGCTCTGTCGGGCTCTGTCGGGCCCTGTCGGGCTCTGTCGGGCCCTGTCGGGCTCTGTCGGGCTCTATCGGGCCCTGTCGGGCTCTGTTGGGCCCTGTCGGGCTCTGTCGGGCCCTGTCGGGCCCTGTCGGGCTCTGTCGGGCTCTGTCGGGCTCTGTCGGGCTCTACTGGGCCCTGTCGGGCTCTGTCGGGCTCTGTCGGGCTCTGTCGGGCTCTACTGTTCCCTGTCGGGCTCTGTCGGGCTCTGTCGGGCCCTGTCGGGCCCTGTCGGGCTCTGTCAGGCTCTGTCGGGCTCTGTCGGGCTCTACTGGGCCCTGTCGGGCCCTGTCGGGCCCTGTCGGGCTCTACTGGGCTAAACTGGGCTCTGTCGGGCCCTGTCGGGCCCTGTCGGGCTCTGTCGGGCTCTGTCGGGCTCTGTCGGGCCCTGTCGGGCTCTGTCGGGCTCTACTGGGCCCTGTCGGGCCCTGTCGGGCTCTGTCGGGCTCTGTCGGGCTCTGTCGGGCTCTACTGGGCCCTGTCGGGCTCTGTCGGGCTCTGTCGGGCTCTGTCGGGCTCTGTCGGGCTCTACTGGGCCCTGTCGGGCTCTGTCGGGCTCTGTCGGACCCTGTCGGGCCCTGTCGGGCTCTGTCAGGCTCTGTCGGGCTCTGTCGGGCTCTACTGGGCTCTGTCGGGCTCTGTCGGGCTCTACTGGGCCCTGTCGGGCCCTGTCGGGCCCTGTCGGGCTCTGTCGGGCTCTACTGGGCTCTGTCAGGCTCTGTCGGGCTCTGTCGGGCTCTGTCGGGCCCTGTCGGGCTCTGTCGGGCTCTGTCGGGCTCTGTCGGGCTCTAATGGGCTCTGTCGGGCTCTGTCGGGCTCTGTCGGGCTCTACTGGGCCCTGTCGGGCTCTGTCGGGCCCTGTCGGGCTCTGTCGGGCCCTGTCGGCCTCTGTCGGGCTCTACTGGGCCCTGTCGGGCTCTGTCGGGCCCTGTCGGGCTCTGTCGGGCTCTGTCGGGACATATCGGGCCCTGTCGGGCTCTGTCGGGCTCTGTCGGGCTCTACTGGGCTCTGTCGGTCTCTACTGGGCTCTACTGGGCCCTGTCGGGCTCTGTCGGGCTCTGTCGGGCTCTGTCGGGCTCTGTCGGGCTCTACTGGGCTCTGTCGGGCTCTGTCGGGCCCTGTCGGGCTCTGTCGGGCCCTGTCGGGCTCTGTCGGGCTCTGTCGGGCCCTGTCGGGCCCTGTCGGGCTCTGTCGGGCTCTGTCGGGCCCTGTCGGGTTCTGTCGGGCTCTGTCGGGCTCTGTCGGGCTCTACTGGGCCCTGTCGGGCTCTGTCGGGCTCTGTCGGGCTCTGTCGGGCCCTGTCGGGCTCTGTCGGGCTCTGTCGGGCCCTGTCGGGCTCTGTCGGGCTCTACTGGGCCCTGTCGGGCCCTGTCGGGCTCTGTCGGGCTCTGTCGGGCCCTGTCGGGCTCTGTCGGGCTCTGTCGGGCTCTACTGGGCTAAACTGGGCTCTGTCGGGCCCTGTCGGGCCCTGTCGGGCTCTGTCGGGCTCTGTCGGGCTCTGTCGGGCCCTGTCGGGCTCTGTCGGGCTCTACTGGGCCGTGTCGGGCCCTGTCGGGCTCTGTCGGGCTCTGTCGGGCTCTGTCGGGCTCTACTGGGCCCTGTCGGGCCCTGTCGGGCCCTGTCGGGCTCTTCTGGGCTCTACTGGGCTCTGTCGTGCTCTGTCGGGCTCTACTGGGCCCTGTCGGGCCCTGTCGGGCCCTGTCGGGCTCTGTCGGGCCCTGTCGGGCTCTGTCGGGCTCTGTCGGGCTCTGTCGGGCTCTACTGGGCTCTACTGGGCTCTGTCGGGATCTGTCGGGCTCTACTGTGCCCTGTCGCGCCCTGTCGGGCCCTGTCGGGCTCTGTCGGGCTCTACTGGGCTCTGTCGGGCTCTGTCGGGCTCTACTGGGCCCTGTCGGGCCCTGTCGGGCTCTGTCGGGCCCTGTCGGGCCCTGTCGGGCCCTGTCGGGCCCTGTCGGGCTCTGTCGGGCTCTGTCGGGCTCTGTCGGGCTCTACTGGGCTCTGTCGGGCCCTGTCGGGCTCTGTCGGGCTCTGTCGGGCTCTGTCGGGCCCTGTCGGGCCCTGTCGGGCTCTGTCGGGCTCTGTCGGGCCCTGTCGGGCTCTGTCGGGCTCTGTCGGGCTCTGTCGGGCTCTACTGGGCCCTATCGCGCTCTGTCGGGCTCTGTCGGGCTCTGTCGGGCTCTGTTGGGCCCTGTCGGGCTCTGTCGGGCTCTACTGGGCCCTGTCGGGCTCTGTCGGGCTCTGTCGGGCTCTGTCGGGCCCTGTCGGGCTCTGTCGGGCTCTGTCGGGCTCTGTCGGGCTCTACTGGGCTCTGTCGGGCTCTGTCGGGCTCTACTGGGCCCTGTCGGGCCCTGTCAGGCCCTGTCGGGCTCTGTCGGGCTCTACTGGGCCCTGTCGGGCCCTGTCAGGCTCTGTCGGGCTCTGTCGGGCTCTGTCGGGCTCTGTCGGGCCCTGTCGGGCTCTGTCGGGCTCTGTCGGGCTCTGTCGGGCTCTACTGGGCTCTGTCGGGCTCTGTCGGGCTCTGTCGGGCTCTACTGGGCCCTGTCGGGCTCTGTCGGGCCCTGTCGGGCTCTGTCGGGCTCTGTCGGGCTCTGTCGGGCCCTGTCAAGCTCTGTCGGGCTCTGTCGGGCTCTGTCGGGCTCTGTCGGGCTCTACTGGGCTCTGTCGGGCTCTACTGGGATCTACTGGGCCCTGTCGGGCTCTGTCGGGCTCTGTCGGGCTCTGTCGGGCTCTACTGGGCTCTGTCGGGCTCTGTCGGGCTCTGTCGGGCTCTGTCGGGCTCTTTCGGGCCCTGTCGGGCTCTGTCGGGCTCTGTCGGGCTCTACTGGGCCCTGTCGGGCTCTGTCGGGCTCTGTCGGGCCCTGTCGGGCCCTGTCGGGCTCTGTCGGGCTCTGTCGGGCCCTGTCGGGCTCTGTCGGGCTCTAATGGGCCCTGTCGGGCCCTGTCGGGCTCTGTCGGGCTCTGTCGGGCCCTGTCGGGCTCTGTCGGGCCCTGTCGGGCTCTGTCGGGCCCTGTCGGGCCCTGTCGGGCTCTGTCGGGCCCTGTCGGGCTCTGTCGGGCCCTGTCGGGCTCTGTCGGGCCCTGTCGGGCCCTGTCGGGCTCTGTCGGGCTCTGTCGGGCTCTGTCGGGCTCTACTGGGCCCTGTCGCGCTCTGTCGGGCTCTGTCGGGCTCTGTCGGGCTCTGTTGGGCCCTGTCGGGCTCTGTCGGGCTCTACTGGGCCCTGTCGGGCCCTGTCGGGCTCTGTCGGGCTCTGTCGGGCTCTGTCGGGCCCTGTCGGGCTCTGTCGGGCTCTGTCGGGCTCTGTCGCGCTCTACTGGGCCCTGTCGGGCCCTGTCGGGCTCTGTCGGGCTCTGTCGGGCTCTGTCGGGCTCTACTGGGCTCTGTCGGGCTCTGTCGGGCTCTACTGGGCCCTGTCGGGCCCTGTCGGGCCCTGTCGGGCTCTGTCGGGCTCTACTGGGCTCTGTCAGGCTCTGTCGGGCTCTGTCGGGCCCTGTCGGGCTCTGTCGGGCTCTGTCGGGCTCTGTCGGGCTCTACTGGGCTCTGTCGGGCTCTGTCGGGCTCTGTCGGACTCTACTGGGCCCTGTCGGGCTCTGTCGGGCCCTGTCGGGCTCTGTCGGGCTCTGTCGGGCTCTGTCGGGCCCTGTCAAGCTCTGTCGGGCTCTGTCGGGCTCTGTCGGGCTCTGTCGGGCTCTACTGGGCTCTGTCGGGCTCTACTGGGATCTACTGGGCCCTGTCGGGCTCTGTCGGGCTCTGTCGGGCTCTGTCGGGCTCTGTCGGGCTCTACTGGTCTCTGTCGGGCTCTGTCGGGCTCTGTCGGGCTCTGTCGGGCTCTTTCGGGCCCTGTCGGGCTCTGTCGGGCTCTGTCGGGCTCTACTGGGCCCTGTCGGGCCCTGTCGGGCCCTGTCGGGCCCTATCGGGCTCTGTCGGGCCCTGTCGGGCTCTGTCGGGCTCTAATGGGCCCTGTCGGGCCCTGTCGGGCTCTGTCGGCCTCTGTCGGGCCCTGTCGGGCTCTGTCGGGCCCTGTCGGGCTCTGTCGGGCTCTACTGGGCTAAACTGGGCTCTGTCGGGCCCTGTCGGGCCCTGTCGGGCTCTGTCGGGCTCTGTCGGGCTCTGTCGGGCCCTGTCGGGCTCTGTCGGGCTCTGTCGGGCCCTGTCGGGCCCTGTCGGGCTCTGTCGGGCTCTGTCGGGCTCTGTCGGGCTCTACTGGGCCCTGTCGGGCTCTGTCGGGCTCTGTCGGGCCCTGTCGGGCCCTGTCGGGCTCTGTCAGGCTCTGTCGGGCTCTGTCGGGCTCTACTGGGCCCTGTCGGGCCCTGTCGGGCCCTGTCGGGCTCTGTTGGGCTCTGTCGGGATCTGTCGGGCTCTGTCGGGCTCTACTGGGCCCTGTCGGGCCCTGTCGGGCTCTGTCGGGCCCTGTCGGGCCCTGTCGGGCTCTGTCGGGCTCTGGCGGGCCCTGGCGGGCTCTGTCGGGCTCTGTCGGGCTCTAATGGGCTCTACTGAGCTCTGTCGGGCTCTGTCGGGCTCTACTGTGCCCTGTCGGGCCCTCTCGGGCCCTGTCGGGCTCTGTCGGGCTCTACTGGGCTCTGTCGGGCTCTGTCGGGCTCTGTCGGGCTCTACTGGGCCCTGTCGGGCTCTGTCGGGCCCTGTCGGGCTCTGTCGGGCTCTGTCGGGCCTTGTCGGGCCCTGTCGGGCTCTGTCGGGCTCTGTCGGGCTCTGTCGGGCTCTACTGGGCTCTGTCGGGCTCTGTCGGGCTCTGTCGGGCCCTGTCGGGCTCTGTCGGGCTCTGTCGGGCCCTGTCGGGCTCTGTCGGGCCCTGTCGGGCTCTGTCGGGCTCTGTCGGGCTCTGTCGGGCTCTGTCGGGCTCTACTGGGCCCTGTCGGGCTCTGTCGGGCTCTGTCGGGCTCTACTGGGCCCTGTCGGGCTCTGTCGGGCTCTGTCGGGCCCTGTCGGGCCCTGTCGGGCTCTGTCAGGCTCTGTCGGGCTCTGTCGGGCTCTACTGGGCCCTGTCGGGCCCTGTCGGGCCCTGTCGGGCTCTACTGGGCTCTACTGGGCTCTGTCAGGCTCTGTCGGGCTCTGTCGGGCTCTGTCGGGCCCTGTCGGGCTCTGTCGGGCTCTGTCGGGCTCTGTCGGGCTCTAATGGGCTCTGTCGGGCTCTGTCGGGCCCTGTCGGGCTCTACTGGGCCCTGTCGGGCTCTGTCGGGCCCTGTCGGGCTCTGTCGGGCCCTGTCGGCCTCTGTCGGGCTCTACTGGGCCCTGTCGGGCTCTGTCGGGCCCTGTCGGGCTCTGTCGGGCTCTGTCGGGACATATCGGGCCCTGTCGGGCTCTGTCGGGCTCTGTCGGGCTCTACTGGGCTCTGTCGGTCTCTACTGGGCTCTACTGGGCCCTGTCGGGCTCTGTCGGGCTCTGTCGGGCTCTGTCGGGCTCTACTGGGCTCTGTCGGGCTCTGTCGGGCCCTGTCGGGCTCTGTCGGGCCCTGTCGGGCTCTGTCGGGCTCTGTCGGGCCCTGTCGGGCCCTGTCGGGCTCTGTCGGGCTCTGTCGGGCCCTGTCGGGTTCTGTCGGGCTCTGTCGGGCTCTGTCGGGCTCTACTGGGCCCTGTCGGGCTCTGTCGGGCTCTGTCGGGCTCTGTCGGGCCCTGTCGGGCTCTGTCGGGCTCTGTCGGGCCCTGTCGGGCTCTGTCGGGCTCTACTGGGCCCTGTCGGGCCCTGTCGGGCTCTGTCGGGCTCTGTCGGGCCCTGTCGGGCTCTGTCGGGCTCTGTCGGGCTCTACTGGGCTAAACTGGGCTCTGTCGGGCCCTGTCGGGCCCTGTCGGGCTCTGTCGGGCTCTGTCGGGCTCTGTCGGGCCCTGTCGGGCTCTGTCGGGCTCTACTGGGCCGTGTCGGGCCCTGTCGGGCTCTGTCGGGCTCTGTCGGGCTCTGTCGGGCTCTACTGGGCCCTGTCGGGCCCTGTCGGGCCCTGTCGGGCTCTTCTGGGCTCTACTGGGCTCTGTCGTGCTCTGTCGGGCTCTACTGGGCCCTGTCGGGCCCTGTCGGGCCCTGTCGGGCTCTGTCGGGCCCTGTCGGGCTCTGTCGGGCTCTGTCGGGCTCTGTCGGGCTCTACTGGGCTCTACTGGGCTCTGTCGGGATCTGTCGGGCTCTACTGTGCCCTGTCGCGCCCTGTCGGGCCCTGTCGGGCTCTGTCGGGCTCTACTGGGCTCTGTCGGGCTCTGTCGGGCTCTACTGGGCCCTGTCGGGCCCTGTCGGGCTCTGTCGGGCCCTGTCGGGCCCTGTCGGGCCCTGTCGGGCTCTGTCGGGCTCTGTCGGGCTCTGTCGGGCTCTACTGGGCTCTGTCGGGCCCTGTCGGGCTCTGTCGGGCTCTGTCGGGCTCTGTCGGGCCCTGTCGGGCCCTGTCGGGCTCTGTCGGGCTCTGTCGGGCCCTGTCGGGCTCTGTCGGGCTCTGTCGGGCTCTGTCGGGCTCTGTCGGGCTCTACTGGGCCCTATCGCGCTCTGTCGGGCTCTGTCGGGCTCTGTCGGGCTCTGTTGGGCCCTGTCGGGCTCTGTCGGGCTCTACTGGGCCCTGTCGGGCCCTGTCGGGCTCTGTCGGGCCCTGTCGGGCCCTGTCGGGCCCTGTCGGGCCCTGTCGGGCTCTGTCGGGCTCTGTCGGGCTCTGTCGGGCTCTACTGGGCTCTGTCGGGCCCTGTCGGGCTCTGTCGGGCTCTGTCGGGCTCTGTCGGGCCCTGTCGGGCCCTGTCGGGCTCTGTCGGGCTCTGTCGGGCCCTGTCGGGCTCTGTCGGGCTCTGTCGGGCTCTGTCGGGCTCTGTCGGGCTCTACTGGGCCCTATCGCGCTCTGTCGGGCTCTGTCGGGCCCTGTCGGGCCCTGTCGGGCTCTGTCGGGCTCTGTCGGGCCCTGTCGGGCTCTGTCGGGCTCTGTCGGGCTCTGTCGGGCTCTACTGGGCTCTACTGGGCTCTGTCGGGATCTGTCGGGCTCTACTGTGCCCTGTCGCGCCCTGTCGGGCCCTGTCGGGCTCTGTCGGGCTCTACTGGGCTCTGTCGGGCTCTGTCGGGCTCTACTGGGCCCTGTCGGGCCCTGTCGGGCTCTGTCGGGCCCTGTCGGGCCCTGTCGGGCCCTGTCGGGCTCTGTCGGGCTCTGTCGGGCTCTGTCGGGCTCTACTGGGCTCTGTCGGGCCCTGTCGGGCTCTGTCGGGCTCTGTCGGGCTCTGTCGGGCCCTGTCGGGCCCTGTCGGGCTCTGTCGGGCTCTGTCGGGCCCTGTCGGGCTCTGTCGGGCTCTGTCGGGCTCTGTCGGGCTCTGTCGGGCTCTACTGGGCCCTATCGCGCTCTGTCGGGCTCTGTCGGGCTCTGTCGGGCTCTGTTGGGCCCTGTCGGGCTCTGTCGGGCTCTACTGGGCCCTGTCGGGCCCTGTCGGGCTCTGTCGGGCCCTGTCGGGCCCTGTCGGGCCCTGTCGGGCCCTGTCGGGCTCTGTCGGGCTCTGTCGGGCTCTGTCGGGCTCTACTGGGCTCTGTCGGGCCCTGTCGGGCTCTGTCGGGCTCTGTCGGGCTCTGTCGGGCCCTGTCGGGCCCTGTCGGGCTCTGTCGGGCTCTGTCGGGCCCTGTCGGGCTCTGTCGGGCTCTGTCGGGCTCTGTCGGGCTCTGTCGGGCTCTACTGGGCCCTATCGCGCTCTGTCGGGATCTGTCGGGCTCTGTCGGGCTCTGTTGGGCCCTGTCGGGCTCTGTCGGGCTCTACTGGGCCCTGTCGGGCTCTGTCGGGCTCTGTCGGGCTCTGTCGGGCCCTGTCGGGCTCTGTCGGGCTCTGTCGGGCTCTGTCGGGCTCTACTGGGCTCTGTCGGGCTCTGTCGGGCTCTACTGGGCCCTGTCGGGCCCTGTCAGGCCCTGTCGGGCTCTGTCGGGCTCTACTGGGCCCTGTCGGGCCCTGTCAGGCTCTGTCGGGCTCTGTCGGGCTCTGTCGGGCTCTGTCGGGCCCTGTCGGGCTCTGTCGGGCTCTGTCGGGCTCTGTCGGGCTCTACTGGGCTCTGTCGGGCTCTGTCGGGCTCTGTCGGGCTCTACTGGGCCCTGTCGGGCTCTGTCGGGCCCTGTCGGGCTCTGTCGGGCTCTGTCGGGCTCTGTCGGGCCCTGTCAAGCTCTGTCGGGCTCTGTCGGGCTCTGTCGGGCTCTGTCGGGCTCTACTGGGCTCTGTCGGGCTCTACTGGGATCTACTGGGCCCTGTCGGGCTCTGTCGGGCTCTGTCGGGCTCTGTCGGGCTCTACTGGGCTCTGTCGGGCTCTGTCGGGCTCTGTCGGGCTCTGTCGGGCTCTTTCGGGCCCTGTCGGGCTCTGTCGGGCTCTGTCGGGCTCTACTGGGCCCTGTCGGGCTCTGTCGGGCTCTGTCGGGCCCTGTCGGGCCCTGTCGGGCTCTGTCGGGCTCTGTCGGGCCCTGTCGGGCTCTGTCGGGCTCTAATGGGCCCTGTCGGGCCCTGTCGGGCTCTGTCGGGCTCTGTCGGGCCCTGTCGGGCTCTGTCGGGCCCTGTCGGGCTCTGTCGGGCCCTGTCGGGCCCTGTCGGGCTCTGTCGGGCCCTGTCGGGCTCTGTCGGGCCCTGTCGGGCCCTGTCGGGCTCTGTCGGGCTCTGTCGGGCTCTGTCGGGCTCTACTGGGCCCTGTCGCGCTCTGTCGGGCTCTGTCGGGCTCTGTCGGGCTCTGTTGGGCCCTGTCGGGCTCTGTCGGGCTCTACTGGGCCCTGTCGGGCCCTGTCGGGCTCTGTCGGGCTCTGTCGGGCTCTGTCGGGCCCTGTCGGGCTCTGTCGGGCTCTGTCGGGCTCTGTCGCGCTCTACTGGGCCCTGTCGGGCCCTGTCGGGCTCTGTCGGGCTCTGTCGGGCTCTGTCGGGCTCTACTGGGCTCTGTCGGGCTCTGTCGGGCTCTACTGGGCCCTGTCGGGCCCTGTCGGGCCCTGTCGGGCTCTGTCGGGCTCTACTGGGCTCTGTCAGGCTCTGTCGGGCTCTGTCGGGCCCTGTCGGGCTCTGTCGGGCTCTGTCGGGCTCTGTCGGGCTCTACTGGGCTCTGTCGGGCTCTGTCGGGCTCTGTCGGACTCTACTGGGCCCTGTCGGGCTCTGTCGGGCCCTGTCGGGCTCTGTCGGGCTCTGTCGGGCTCTGTCGGGCCCTGTCAAGCTCTGTCGGGCTCTGTCGGGCTCTGTCGGGCTCTGTCGGGCTCTACTGGGCTCTGTCGGGCTCTACTGGGATCTACTGGGCCCTGTCGGGCTCTGTCGGGCTCTGTCGGGCTCTGTCGGGCTCTGTCGGGCTCTACTGGTCTCTGTCGGGCTCTGTCGGGCTCTGTCGGGCTCTGTCGGGCTCTTTCGGGCCCTGTCGGGCTCTGTCGGGCTCTGTCGGGCTCTACTGGGCCCTGTCGGGCCCTGTCGGGCCCTGTCGGGCCCTATCGGGCTCTGTCGGGCCCTGTCGGGCTCTGTCGGGCTCTAATGGGCCCTGTCGGGCCCTGTCGGGCTCTGTCGGCCTCTGTCGGGCCCTGTCGGGCTCTGTCGGGCCCTGTCGGGCTCTGTCGGGCTCTACTGGGCTAAACTGGGCTCTGTCGGGCCCTGTCGGGCCCTGTCGGGCTCTGTCGGGCTCTGTCGGGCTCTGTCGGGCCCTGTCGGGCTCTGTCGGGCTCTGTCGGGCCCTGTCGGGCCCTGTCGGGCTCTGTCGGGCTCTGTCGGGCTCTGTCGGGCTCTACTGGGCCCTGTCGGGCTCTGTCGGGCTCTGTCGGGCCCTGTCGGGCCCTGTCGGGCTCTGTCAGGCTCTGTCGGGCTCTGTCGGGCTCTACTGGGCCCTGTCGGGCCCTGTCGGGCCCTGTCGGGCTCTGTTGGGCTCTGTCGGGATCTGTCGGGCTCTGTCGGGCTCTACTGGGCCCTGTCGGGCCCTGTCGGGCTCTGTCGGGCCCTGTCGGGCCCTGTCGGGCTCTGTCGGGCTCTGGCGGGCCCTGGCGGGCTCTGTCGGGCTCTGTCGGGCTCTAATGGGCTCTACTGAGCTCTGTCGGGCTCTGTCGGGCTCTACTGTGCCCTGTCGGGCCCTCTCGGGCCCTGTCGGGCTCTGTCGGGCTCTACTGGGCTCTGTCGGGCTCTGTCGGGCTCTGTCGGGCTCTACTGGGCCCTGTCGGGCTCTGTCGGGCCCTGTCGGGCTCTGTCGGGCTCTGTCGGGCCTTGTCGGGCCCTGTCGGGCTCTGTCGGGCTCTGTCGGGCTCTACTGGGCTCTGTCGGGCTCTGTCGGGCTCTGTCGGGCCCTGTCGGGCTCTGTCGGGCTCTGTCGGGCCCTGTCGGGCTCTGTCGGGCCCTGTCGGGCTCTGTCGGGCTCTGTCGGGCTCTGTCGGGCTCTGTCGGGCTCTGTCGGGCTCTACTGGGCCCTGTCGGGCTCTGTCGGGCTCTGTCGGGCTCTACTGGGCCCTGTCGGGCTCTGTCGGGCTCTGTCGGGCCCTGTCGGGCCCTGTCGGGCTCTGTCAGGCTCTGTCGGGCTCTGTCGGGCTCTACTGGGCCCTGTCGGGCCCTGTCGGGCCCTGTCGGGCTCTACTGGGCTCTACTGGGCTCTGTCAGGCTCTGTCGGGCTCTGTCGGGCTCTGTCGGGCCCTGTCGGGCTCTGTCGGGCTCTGTCGGGCTCTGTCGGGCTCTAATGGGCTCTGTCGGGCTCTGTCGGGCCCTGTCGGGCTCTACTGGGCCCTGTCGGGCTCTGTCGGGCCCTGTCGGGCTCTGTCGGGCCCTGTCGGCCTCTGTCGGGCTCTACTGGGCCCTGTCGGGCTCTGTCGGGCCCTGTCGGGCTCTGTCGGGCTCTGTCGGGACATATCGGGCCCTGTCGGGCTCTGTCGGGCTCTGTCGGGCTCTACTGGGCTCTGTCGGTCTCTACTGGGCTCTACTGGGCCCTGTCGGGCTCTGTCGGGCTCTGTCGGGCTCTGTCGGGCTCTGTCGGGCTCTACTGGGCTCTGTCGGGCTCTGTCGGGCCCTGTCGGGCTCTGTCGGGCCCTGTCGGGCTCTGTCGGGCTCTGTCGGGCCCTGTCGGGCCCTGTCGGGCTCTGTCGGGCTCTGTCGGGCCCTGTCGGGTTCTGTCGGGCTCTGTCGGGCTCTGTCGGGCTCTACTGGGCCCTGTCGGGCTCTGTCGGGCTCTGTCGGGCTCTGTCGGGCCCTGTCGGGCTCTGTCGGGCTCTGTCGGGCCCTGTCGGGCTCTGTCGGGCTCTACTGGGCCCTGTCGGGCCCTGTCGGGCTCTGTCGGGCTCTGTCGGGCCCTGTCGGGCTCTGTCGGGCTCTGTCGGGCTCTACTGGGCTAAACTGGGCTCTGTCGGGCCCTGTCGGGCCCTGTCGGGCTCTGTCGGGCTCTGTCGGGCTCTGTCGGGCCCTGTCGGGCTCTGTCGGGCTCTACTGGGCCGTGTCGGGCCCTGTCGGGCTCTGTCGGGCTCTGTCGGGCTCTGTCGGGCTCTACTGGGCCCTGTCGGGCCCTGTCGGGCCCTGTCGGGCTCTTCTGGGCTCTACTGGGCTCTGTCGTGCTCTGTCGGGCTCTACTGGGCCCTGTCGGGCCCTGTCGGGCCCTGTCGGGCTCTGTCGGGCCCTGTCGGGCTCTGTCGGGCTCTGTCGGGCTCTGTCGGGCTCTACTGGGCTCTACTGGGCTCTGTCGGGATCTGTCGGGCTCTACTGTGCCCTGTCGCGCCCTGTCGGGCCCTGTCGGGCTCTGTCGGGCTCTACTGGGCTCTGTCGGGCTCTGTCGGGCTCTACTGGGCCCTGTCGGGCCCTGTCGGGCTCTGTCGGGCCCTGTCGGGCCCTGTCGGGCCCTGTCGGGCCCTGTCGGGCTCTGTCGGGCTCTGTCGGGCTCTGTCGGGCTCTACTGGGCTCTGTCGGGCCCTGTCGGGCTCTGTCGGGCTCTGTCGGGCTCTGTCGGGCCCTGTCGGGCCCTGTCGGGCTCTGTCGGGCTCTGTCGGGCCCTGTCGGGCTCTGTCGGGCTCTGTCGGGCTCTGTCGGGCTCTACTGGGCCCTATCGCGCTCTGTCGGGCTCTGTCGGGCTCTGTCGGGCTCTGTTGGGCCCTGTCGGGCTCTGTCGGGCTCTACTGGGCCCTGTCGGGCTCTGTCGGGCTCTGTCGGGCTCTGTCGGGCCCTGTCGGGCTCTGTCGGGCTCTGTCGGGCTCTGTCGGGCTCTACTGGGCTCTGTCGGGCTCTGTCGGGCTCTACTGGGCCCTGTCGGGCCCTGTCAGGCCCTGTCGGGCTCTGTCGGGCTCTACTGGGCCCTGTAGGGCCCTGTCAGGCTCTGTCGGGCTCTGTCGGGCTCTGTCGGGCTCTGTCGGGCCCTGTCGGGCTCTGTCGGGCTCTGTCGGGCTCTGTCGGGCTCTACTGGGCTCTGTCGGGCTCTGTCGGGCTCTGTCGGGCTCTACTGGGCCCTGTCGGGCTCTGTCGGGCCCTGTCGGGCTCTGTCGGGCTCTGTCGGGCTCTGTCGGGCCCTGTCAAGCTCTGTCGGGCTCTGTCGGGCTCTGTCGGGCTCTGTCGGGCTCTACTGGGCTCTGTCGGGCTCTACTGGGATCTACTGGGCCCTGTCGGGCTCTGTCGGGCTCTGTCGGGCTCTGTCGGGCTCTACTGGGCTCTGTCGGGCTCTGTCGGGCTCTGTCGGGCTCTGTCGGGCTCTTTCGGGCCCTGTCGGGCTCTGTCGGGCTCTGTCGGGCTCTACTGGGCCCTGTCGGGCTCTGTCGGGCTCTGTCGGGCCCTGTCGGGCCCTGTCGGGCTCTGTCGGGCTCTGTCGGGCCCTGTCGGGCTCTGTCGGGCTCTAATGGGCCCTGTCGGGCCCTGTCGGGCTCTGTCGGGCTCTGTCGGGCCCTGTCGGGCTCTGTCGGGCCCTGTCGGGCCCTGTCGGGCTCTGTCGGGCCCTGTCGGGCTCTGTCGGGCCCTGTCGGGCCCTGTCGGGCTCTGTCGGGCTCTGTCGGGCTCTGTCGGGCTCTACTGGGCCCTGTCGCGCTCTGTCGGGCTCTGTCGGGCTCTGTCGGGCTCTGTTGGGCCCTGTCGGGCTCTGTCGGGCTCTACTGGGCCCTGTCGGGCCCTGTCGGGCTCTGTCGGGCTCTGTCGGGCTCTGTCGGGCCCTGTCGGGCTCTGTCGGGCTCTGTCGGGCTCTGTCGCGCTCTACTGGGCCCTGTCGGGCCCTGTCGGGCTCTGTCGGGCTCTGTCGGGCTCTGTCGGGCTCTACTGGGCTCTGTCGGGCTCTGTCGGGCTCTACTGGGCCCTGTCGGGCCCTGTCGGGCCCTGTCGGGCTCTGTCGGGCTCTACTGGGCTCTGTCAGGCTCTGTCGGGCTCTGTCGGGCTCTACTGGGCTCTGTCGGGCTCTGTCGGGCTCTGTCGGACTCTACTGGGCCCTGTCGGGCTCTGTCGGGCCCTGTCGGGCTCTGTCGGGCTCTGTCGGGCTCTGTCGGGCCCTGTCAAGCTCTGTCGGGCTCTGTCGGGCTCTGTCGGGCTCTGTCGGGCTCTACTAGGCTCTGTCGGGCTCTACTGGGATCTACTGGGCCCTGTCGGGCTCTGTCGGGCTCTGTCGGGCTCTGTCGGGCTCTGTCGGGCTCTACTGGTCTCTGTCGGGCTCTGTCGGGCTCTGTCGGGCTCTGTCGGGCTCTTTCGGGCCCTGTCGGGCTCTGTCGGGCTCTGTCGGGCTCTACTGGGCCCTGTCGGGCCCTGTCGGGCCCTGTCGGGCCCTGTCGGGCTCTGTCGGGCCCTGTCGGGCTCTGTCGGGCTCTAATGGGCCCTGTCGGGCCCTGTCGGGCTCTGTCGGCCTCTGTCGGGCCCTGTCGGGCTCTGTCGGGCCCTGTCGGGCTCTGTCGGGCTCTACTGGGCTAAACTGGGCTCTGTCGGGCCCTGTCGGGCCCTGTCGGGCTCTGTCGGGCTCTGTCGGGCTCTGTCGGGCCCTGTCGGGCTCTGTCGGGCTCTGTCGGGCCCTGTCGGGCCCTGTCGGGCTCTGTCGGGCTCTGTCGGGCTCTGTCGGGCTCTACTGGGCCCTGTCGGGCTCTGTCGGGCTCTGTCGGGCCCTGTCGGGCCCTGTCGGGCTCTGTCAGGCTCTGTCGGGCTCTGTCGGGCTCTACTGGGCCCTGTCGGGCCCTGTCGGGCCCTGTCGGGCTCTGTTGGGCTCTGTCGGGATCTGTCGGGCTCTGTCGGGCTCTACTGGGCCCTGTCGGGCCCTGTCGGGCTCTGTCGGGCCCTGTCGGGCCCTGTCGGGCTCTGTCGGGCTCTGGCGGGCCCTGGCGGGCTCTGTCAGGCTCTGTCGGGCTCTAATGGGCTCTACTGAGCTCTGTCGGGCTCTGTCGGGCTCTACTGTGCCCTGTCGGGCCCTCTCGGGCCCTGTCGGGCTCTGTCGGGCTCTACTGGGCTCTGTCGGGCTCTGTCGGGCTCTGTCGGGCTCTACTGGGCCCTGTCGGGCTCTGTCGGGCCCTGTCGGGCTCTGTCGGGCTCTGTCGGGCCTTGTCGGGCCCTGTCGGGCTCTGTCGGGCTCTGTCGGGCTCTGTCGGGCTCTACTGGGCTCTGTCGGGCTCTGTCGGGCTCTGTCGGGCCCTGTCGGGCTCTGTCGGGCTCTGTCGGGCCCTGTCGGGCTCTGTCGGGCCCTGTCGGGCTCTGTCGGGCTCTGTCGGGCCCTGTCGGGCCCTGTCGGGCTCTGTCGGGCTCTGTCGGGCTCTGTCGGGCTCTACTGGGCCCTGTCGGGCTCTGTCGGGCTCTGTCGGGCTCTGTCGGGCTCTACTGGGCCCTGTCGGGCTCTGTCGGGCTCTGTCGGGCCCTGTCGGGCCCTGTCGGGCTCTGTCAGGCTCTGTCGGGCTCTGTCGGGCTCTACTGGGCCCTGTCGGGCCCTGTCGGGCCCTGTCGGGCTCTACTGGGCTCTACTGGGCTCTGTCGGTCTCTGTCGGGCTCTACTGGGCCCTGTCGGGCCCTGTCGGGCCCTGTCGGGCTCTGTCGGGCCCTGTCGGGCCCTGTCGGGCTCTGTCGGGCTCTGTCGGGCCCTGTCGGGCTCTGTCGGGCTCTGTCGGGCTCTGTCGGGCTCTACTGGGCTCTACTGGGCTCTGTCGGGCTCTGTCGGGCTCTGCTGGGTCCTGTCGGGCTCTGTCGGACTCTCTCGGGCTCTGTCGGGCCCTGTCGGGCTCTGTCGGGCTCTTTCGGGCCCTGTCGGGCTCTACTGGGCCCTGTCGGGCCCTGTCGGGCTCTGTCGGGCTCTGTCGGGCTCTGTCGGGCTCTAATGGGCTCTGTCGGGCTCTGTCGGGCTCTGTCGGGCTCTACTGGGCCCTGTCGGGCTCTGTCGGGCCCTGTCGGGCTCTGTCGGGCCCTGTCGGGCTCTGTCGGGCTCTACTGGGCCCTGTCGGGCTCTGTCGGGCCCTGTCGGGCTCTGTCGGGCTCTGTCGGGACATATCGGGCCCTGTCGGGCTCTGTCGGACTCTGTCGGGCTCTACTGGCCTCTGTCGGGCTCTACTGGGCTCTACTGGGCCCTGTCGGGCTCTGTCGGGCTCTGTCGGGCTCTGTCGGGCTCTGTCGGGCTCTACTGGGCTCTGTCGGGCTCTGTCGGGCCCTGTCGGGCTCTGTCGGGCCCTGTCGGGCTCTGTCGGGCTCTGTCGGGCCCTGTCGGGCCCTGTCGGGCTCTGTCGGGCTCTGTCGGGCCCTGTCGGGTTCTGTCGGGCTCTGTCGGGCTCTGTCGGGCTCTACTGGGCCCTGTCGGGCTCTGTCGGGCTCTGTCGGGCTCTGTCGGGCCCTGTCGGGCTCTGTCGGGCTCTGTCGGGCCCTGTCGGGCTCTGTCGGGCTCTACTGGGCCCTGTCGGGCCCTGTCGGGCTCTGTCGGGCTCTGTCGGGCCCTGTCGGGCTCTGTCGGGCCCTGTCGGGCTCTGTCGGGCTCTGTCGGGCTCTGTCGGGCTCTGCTGGGTCCTGTCGGGCTCTGTCGGACTCTGTCGGGCTCTGTCGGGCCCTGTCGGGCTCTGTCGGGCTCTGTCGGGCCCTGTCGGGCTCTACTGGGCCCTGTCGGGCCCTGTCGGGCTCTGTCGGGCTCTGTCGGGCTCTACTGGGCTAAACTGGGCTCTGTCGGGCCCTGTCGGGCCCTGTCGGGCTCTGTCGGGCTCTGTCGGGCTCTGTCGGGCCCTGTCGGGCTCTGTCGGGCTCTACTGGGCCCTGTCGGGCCCTGTCGGGCTCTGTCGGGCTCTGTCGGGCTCTGTCGGGCTCTACTGGGCTCTGTCGGGCTCTGTCGGGCTCTGTCGGGCTCTGTCGGGCTCTACTGGGCCCTGTCGGGCTCTGTCGGGCTCTGTCGGGCCCTGTCGGGCCCTGTCGGGCTCTGTCAGGCTCTGTCGGGCTCTGTCGGGCTCTACTGGGCCCTGTCGGGCCCTGTCGGGCCCTGTCGGGCTCTACTGGGCTCTACTGGGATCTGTCGTGCTCTGTCGGGCTCTACTGGGCCCTGTCGGGCCCTGTCGGGCCCTGTCGGGCTCTGTCGGGCCCTGTCGGGCTCTGTCGGGCTCTGTCGGGCTCTGTCGGGCTCTACTGGGCTCTACTGGGCTCTGTCGGGATCTGTCGGGCTCTACTGGGCCCTGTCGCGCCCTGTCGGGCCCTGTCGGGCTCTGTCGGGCTCTGTCGGGCTCTGTCGGGCTCTACTGGGCTCTACTGGGCTCTGTCGGGCTCTGTCGGGCTCTGCTGGGTCCTGTCGGGCTCTGTCGGACTCTCTCGGGCTCTGTCGGGCCCTGTCGGGCTCTGTCGGGCTCTTTCGGGCCCTGTCGGGCTCTACTGGGCCCTGTCGGGCCCTGTCGGGCTCTGTCGGGCTCTGTCGGGCTCTGTCGGGCTCTAATGGGCTCTGTCGGGCTCTGTCGGGCTCTGTCGGGCTCTACTGGGCCCTGTCGGGCTCTGTCGGGCCCTGTCGGGCTCTGTCGGGCTCTACTGGGCCCTGTCGGGCTCTGTCGGGCCCTGTCGGGCTCTGTCGGGCTCTGTCGGGACATATCGGGCCCTGTCGGGCTCTGTCGGACTCTGTCGGGCTCTACTGGCCTCTGTCGGGCTCTACTGGGCTCTACTGGGCCCTGTCGGGCTCTGTCGGGCTCTGTCGGGCTCTGTCGGGCTCTGTCGGGCTCTACTGGGCTCTGTCGGGCTCTGTCGGGCCCTGTCGGGCTCTGTCGGGCCCTGTCGGGCTCTGTCGGGCTCTGTCGGGCCCTGTCGGGCCCTGTCGGGCTCTGTCGGGCTCTGTCGGGCCCTGTCGGGTTCTGTCGGGCTCTGTCGGGCTCTGTCGGGCTCTACTGGGCCCTGTCGGGCTCTGTCGGGCTCTGTCGGGCTCTGTCGGGCCCTGTCGGGCTCTGTCGGGCTCTGTCGGGCCCTGTCGGGCTCTGTCGGGCTCTACTGGGCCCTGTCGGGCCCTGTCGGGCTCTGTCGGGCTCTGTCGGGCCCTGTCGGGCTCTGTCGGGCCCTGTCGGGCTCTGTCGGGCTCTGTCGGGCTCTGTCGGGCTCTGCTGGGTCCTGTCGGGCTCTGTCGGACTCTGTCGGGCTCTGTCGGGCCCTGTCGGGCTCTGTCGGGCTCTGTCGGGCCCTGTCGGGCTCTACTGGGCCCTGTCGGGCCCTGTCGGGCTCTGTCGGGCTCTGTCGGGCTCTACTGGGCTAAACTGGGCTCTGTCGGGCCCTGTCGGGCCCTGTCGGGCTCTGTCGGGCTCTGTCGGGCTCTGTCGGGCCCTGTCGGGCTCTGTCGGGCTCTACTGGGCCCTGTCGGGCCCTGTCGGGCTCTGTCGGGCTCTGTCGGGCTCTGTCGGGCTCTACTGGGCTCTGTCGGGCTCTGTCGGGCTCTGTCGGGCTCTGTCGGGCTCTACTGGGCCCTGTCGGGCTCTGTCGGGCTCTGTCGGGCCCTGTCGGGCCCTGTCGGGCTCTGTCAGGCTCTGTCGGGCTCTGTCGGGCTCTACTGGGCCCTGTCGGGCCCTGTCGGGCCCTGTCGGGCTCTACTGGGCTCTACTGGGATCTGTCGTGCTCTGTCGGGCTCTACTGGGCCCTGTCGGGCCCTGTCGGGCCCTGTCGGGCTCTGTCGGGCCCTGTCGGGCTCTGTCGGGCTCTGTCGGGCTCTGTCGGGCTCTACTGGGCTCTACTGGGCTCTGTCGGGATCTGTCGGGCTCTACTGGGCCCTGTCGCGCCCTGTCGGGCCCTGTCGGGCTCTGTCGGGCTCTACTGGGCTCTGTCGGGCTCTGTCGGGCTCTACTGGGCCCTGTCGGGCCCTGTCGGGCTCTGTCGGGTTCTGTCGGGCTCTACTGGGCTCTGTCGGGCTCTGTCGGGCCCTGTCGGGCTCTGTCGGGCCCTGTCGGGCTCTGTCGGGCTCTGTCGGGCTCTGTCGGGCTCTGTCGGGCTCTGTCGGGCCCTGTCGGGCTCTGTCGGGCTCTGTCGGGCCCTGTCGGGCTCTGTCGGGCTCTGTCGGGCTCTGTCGGGCTCTGTCGGGCTCTACTGGGCCCTGTCGCGCTCTGTCGGGCTCTGTCGGGCTCTGTCGGGCTCTGTTGGGCCCTGTCGGGCTCTGTCGGGCTCTACTGGGCCCTGTCGGGCCCTGTCGGGCTCTGTCGGGCTCTGTCGGGCCCTGTCGGGCTCTGTCGGGCTCTGTCGGGCTCTGTCGGGCTCTACTGGGCTCTGTCGGGCTCTGTCGGGCTCTACTGGGCCCTGTCGGGCCCTGTCAGGCCCTGTCGGGCTCTGTCGGGCTCTACTGGGATCTGTCAGGTTCTGTCGGGCTCTGTCGGGCTCTGTCGGGCCCTGTCGGGCTCTGTCGGGCTCTGTCGGGCTCTGTCGGGCTCTACTGGGCTCTGTCGGGCTCTGTCGGGCTCTGTCAGGCTCTACTGGGCCCTGTCGGGCTCTGTCGGGCCCTGTCGGGCTCTGTCGGGCTCTGTCGGGCTCTGTCGGGCCCTGTCAAGCTCTGTCAGGCTCTGTCGGGCTCTGTCGGGCTCTGTCGGGCTCTACTGGGCTATGTCGGGCTCTACTGGGATCTACTGGGCCCTGTCGGGCTCTGTCGGGCTCTGTCGGGCTCTGTCGGGCTCTGTCGGGCTCTACTGGGCTCTGTCGGGCTCTGTCGGGCTCTGTCGGGCTCTGTCGGGCTCTTTCGGGCCCTGTCGGGCTCTGTCGGGCTCTGTCGGGCTCTACTGGGCCCTGTCGGGCTCTGTCGGGCCCTGTCGGGCCCTGTCGGGCCCTGTCGGGCTCTGTCGGCCTCTGTCGGGCCCTGTCGGGCTCTGTCGGGCTCTAATGGGCCCTGTCGGGCCCTGTCGGGCTCTGTCGGGCTCTGTCGGGCCCTGTCGGGCTCTACTGGGCTAAACTGGGCTCTGTCGGGCCCTGTCGGGCCCTGTCGGGCCCTGTCGGGCTCTGTCGGGCTCTGTCGGGCTCTGTCGGGCCCTGTCGGGCTCTGTCGGGCCCTGTCGGGCCCTATCGGGCTCTGTCGGGCTCTGTCGGGCCCTGTCGGGCTCTGTCGGGCTCTGTCGGGCTCTGTCGGGCTCTACTGGGCCCTGTCGCGCTCTGTCGGGCTCTGTCGGGCTCTGTCGGGCTCTGTTGGGCCCTGTCGGCCTCTGTCAGGCTCTGTCGGGCTCTGTCGGGCTCTACTGGGCCCTGTCGGGCCCTGTCGGGCCCTGTCGGGCTCTACTGGGCTCTACTGGGCTCTGTCGGTCTCTGTCGGGCTCTACTGGGCCCTGTCGGGCCCTGTCGGGCCCTGTCGAACTCTGTCGGGCCCTGTCGGGCCCTGTCGGGCTCTGTCGGGCTCTGTCGGGCCCTGTCGGGCTCTGTCGGGCTCTGTCGGGCTCTGTCGGGCTCTACTGGGCTCTACTGGGCTCTGTCGGGCTCTGTCGGGCTCTGCTGGGTCCTGTCGGGCTCTGTCGGACTCTCTCGGGCTCTGTCGGGCCCTGTCGGGCTCTGTCGGGCTCTTTCGGGCCCTGTCGGGCTCTACTGGGCCCTGTCGGGCCCTGTCGGGCTCTGTCGGGCTCTGTCGGGCTCTGTCGGGCTCTAATGGGCTCTGTCGGGCTCTGTCGGGCTCTGTCGGGCTCTACTGGGCCCTGTCGGGCTCTGTCGGGCCCTGTCGGGCTCTGTCGGGCCCTGTCGGGCTCTGTCGGGCTCTACTGGGCCCTGTCGGGCTCTGTCGGGCCCTGTCGGGCTCTGTCGGGCTCTGTCGGGACATATCGGGCCCTGTCGGGCTCTGTCGGGCTCTGTCGGGCTCTACTGGCCTCTGTCGGGCTCTACTGGGCTCTACTGGGCCCTGTCGGGCTCTGTCGGGCTCTGTCGGGCTCTGTCGGGCTCTACTGGGCTCTGTCGGGCTCTGTCGGGCCCTGTCGGGCTCTGTCGGGCCCTGTCGGGCTCTGTCGGGCTCTGTCGGGCCCTGTCGGGCCCTGTCGGGCTCTGTCGGGCTCTGTCGGGCCCTGTCGGGTTCTGTCGGGCTCTGTCAGGCTCTGTCGGGCTCTACTGGGCCCTGTCGGGCTCTGTCGGGCTCTGTCGGGCTCTGTCGGGCCCTGTCGGGCTCTGTCGGGCTCTGTCGGGCCCTGTCGGGCTCTGTCGGGCTCTACTGGGCCCTGTCGGGCCCTGTCGGGCTCTGTCGGGCTCTGTCGGGCCCTGTCGGGCTCTGTCGGGCCCTGTCGGGCTCTGTCGGGCTCTGCTGGGTCCTGTCGGGCTCTGTCGGACTCTGTCGGGCTCTGTCGGGCCCTGTCGGGCTCTGTCGGGCTCTGTCGGGCCCTGTCGGGCTCTACTGGGCCCTGTCGGGCCCTGTCGGGCTCTGTCGGGCTCTGTCGGGCTCTACTGGGCTAAACTGGGCTCTGTCGGGCCCTGTCGGGCCCTGTCGGGCTCTGTCGGGCTCTGTCGGGCTCTGTCGGGCCCTGTCGGGCTCTGTCGGGCTCTACTGGGCCCTGTCGGGCCCTGTCGGGCTCTGTCGGGCTCTGTCGGGCTCTACTGGGCCCTGTCGGGCTCTGTCGGGCTCTGTCGGGCCCTGTCGGGCCCTGTCGGGCTCTGTCAGGCTCTGTCGGGCTCTGTCGGGCTCTACTGGGCCCTGTCGGGCCCTGTTGGGCCCTGTCGGGCTCTACTGGGCTCTACTGGGCTCTGTCGTGCTCTGTCGGGCTCTACTGGGCCCTGTCGGGCCCTGTCGGGCCCTGTCGGGCTCTGTCGGGCCCTGTCGGGCTCTGTCGGGCTCTGTCGGGCTCTGTCGGGCTCTACTGGGCTCTACTGGGCTCTGTCGGGATCTGTCGGGCTCTACTGTGCCCTGTCGCGCCCTGTCGGGCCCTGTCGGGCTCTGTCGGGCTCTACTGGGCTCTGTCGGGCTCTGTCGGGCTCTACTGGGCCCTGTCGGGCCCTGTCGGGCCCTGTCGGGCTCTGTCGGGCTCTGTCGGGCTCTGTCGGGCTCTACTGGGCTCTGTCGGGCTCTGTCGGGCTCTGTCGGGCCCTGTCGGGCTCTGTCGGGCTCTGTCGGGCTCTGTCGGGCCCTGTCGGGCTCTGTCGGGCTCTGTCGGGCTCTGTCGGGCCCTGTCGGGCTCTGTCGGGCTCTGTCGGGCTCTGTCGGGCTCTGTCGGGCTCTACTGGGCCCTGTCGCGCTCTGTCGGGCTCTGTCGGGCTCTGTCGGGCTCTGTTGGGCCCTGTCGGGCTCTGTCGGGCTCTACTGGGCCCTGTCGGGCCCTGTCGGGCTCTGTCGGGCTCTGTCGGGCTCTGTCGGGCCCTGTCGGGCTCTGTCGGGCTCTGTCGGGCTCTGTCGGGCTCTACTGGGCTCTGTCGGGCTCTGTCGGGCTCTACTGGGCCCTGTCGGGCCCTGTCAGGCCCTGTCGGGCTCTGTCGGGCTCTACTGGGATCTGTCAGGTTCTGTCGGGCTCTGTCGGGCTCTGTCGGGCTCTACTGGGCTCTGTCGGGCTCTGTCGGGCTCTACTGGGCCCTGTCGGGCCCTGTCGGGCCCTGTCGGGCTCTGTCGGGCTCTACTGGGCTCTGTCAGGCTCTGTCGGGCTCTGTCGGGCCCTGTCGGGCTCTGTCGGGCTCTGTCGGGCTCTGTCGGGCTCTACTGGGCTCTGTCGGGCTCTGTCGGGCTCTGTCGGACTCTACTGGGCCCTGTCGGGCTCTGTCGGGCCCTGTCGGGCTCTGTCGGGCTCTGTCGGGCTCTGTCGGGCCCTGTCAAGCTCTGTCGGGCTCTGTCGGGCTCTGTCGGGCTCTGTCGGGCTCTACTAGGCTCTGTCGGGCTCTACTGGGATCTACTGGGCCCTGTCGGGCTCTGTCGGGCTCTGTCGGGCTCTGTCGGGCTCTGTCGGGCTCTACTGGTCTCTGTCGGGCTCTGTCGGGCTCTGTCGGGCTCTGTCGGGCTCTTTCGGGCCCTGTCGGGCTCTGTCGGGCTCTGTCGGGCTCTACTGGGCTCTACTGGGCTCTGTCGGTCTCTGTCGGGCTCTACTGGGCCCTGTCGGGCCCTGTCGGGCCCTGTCGGGCTCTGTCGGGCCCTGTCGGGCCCTGTCGGGCTCTGTCGGGCTCTGTCGGGCACTGTCGGGCTCTGTCGGGCTCTGTCGGGCTCTGTCGGGCTCTACTGGGCTCTACTGGGCTCTGTCGGGCTCTGTCGGGCTCTGCTGGGTCCTGTCGGGCTCTGTCGGACTCTCTCGGGCTCTGTCGGGCCCTGTCGGGCTCTGTCGGGCTCTTTCGGGCCCTGTCGGGCTCTACTGGGCCCTGTCGGGCCCTGTCGGGCTCTGTCGGGCTCTGTCGGGCTCTGTCGGGCTCTAATGGGCTCTGTCGGGCTCTGTCGGGCTCTGTCGGGCTCTACTGGGCCCTGTCGGGCTCTGTCGGGCCCTGTCGGGCTCTGTCGGGCCCTGTCGGGCTCTGTCGGGCTCTACTGGGCCCTGTCGGGCTCTGTCGGGCCCTGTCGGGCTCTGTCGGGCTCTGTCGGGACATATCGGGCCCTGTCGGGCTCTGTCGGGCTCTGTCGGGCTCTACTGGCCTCTGTCGGGCTCTACTGGGCTCTACTGGGCCCTGTCGGGCTCTGTCGGGCTCTGTCGGGCTCTGTCGGGCTCTACTGGGCTCTGTCGGGCCCTGTCGGGCCCTGTCGGGCTCTGTCGGGCCCTGTCGGGCTCTGTCGGGCTCTGTCGGGCCCTGTCGGGCCCTGTCGGGCTCTGTCGGGCTCTGTCGGGCCCTGTCGGGTTCTGTCGGGCTCTGTCGGGCTCTGTCGGGCTCTACTGTGCCCTGTCGCGCCCTGTCGGGCCCTGTCGGGCTCTGTCGGGCTCTACTGGGCTCTGTCGGGCTCTGTCGGGCTCTACTGGGCCCTGTCGGGCCCTGTCGGGCCCTGTCGGGCCCTGTCGGGCTCTGTCGGGCTCTGTCGGGCTCTGTCGGGCTCTACTGGGCTCTGTCGGGCTCTGTCGGGCTCTGTCGGGCCCTGTCGGGCTCTGTCGGGCTCTGTCGGGCCCTGTCGGGCCCTGTCGGGCTCTGTCGGGCTCTGTCGGGCCCTGTCGGGCTCTGTCGGGCTCTGTCGGGCTCTGTCGGGCTCTGTCGGGCTCTACTGGGCCCTGTCGCGCTCTGTCGGGCTCTGTCGGGCTCTGTCGGGCTCTACTGGGCCCTGTCGGGCCCTGTCGGGCTCTGTCGGGCTCTGTCGGGCTCTGTCGGGCCCTGTCGGGCTCTGTCGGGCTCTGTCGGGCTCTGTCGGGCTCTACTGGGCTCTGTCGGGCTCTGTCGGGCTCTACTGGGCCCTGTCGGGCCCTGTCAGGCCCTGTCGGGCTCTGTCGGGCTCTACTGGGATCTGTCAGGTTCTGTCGGGCTCTGTCGGGCTCTGTCAGGCCCTGTCGGGCTCTGTCGGGCTCTGTCGGGCTCTGTCGGGCTCTACTGGGCTCTGTCGGGCTCTGTCGGGCTCTGTCGGGCTCTACTGGGCCCTGTCGGGCTCTGTCGGGCCCTGTCGGGCTCTGTCGGGCTCTGTCGGGCTCTGTCGGGCCCTGTCAAGTTCTGTCGGGCTCTGTCGGGCTCTGTCGGGCTCTGTCGGGCTCTGCTGGGCTATGTCGGGCTCTACTGGGATCTACTGGGCCCTGTCGGGCTCTGTCGGGCTCTGTCGGGCTCTGTCGGGCTCTGTCGGGCTCTACTGGGCTCTGTCGGGCTCTGTCGGGCTCTGTCGGGCTCTGTCGGGCTCTTTCGGGCCCTGTCGGGCTCTGTCGGGCTCTGTCGGGCTCTACTGGGCCCTGTCGGGCTCTGTCGGGCCTTGTCGGGCCTTGTCGGGCCCTGTCGGGCTCTGTCGGGCTCTGTCGGGCCCTGTCGGGCTCTGTCGGGCTCTAATGGGCCCTGTCGGGCCCTGTCGGGCTCTGTCGGGCTCTGTCGGGCCCTGTCGGGCTCTGTCGGGCTCTGTCGGGCTCTACTGGGCTAAACTGGGCTCTGTCGGGCCCTGTCGGGCCCTGTCGGGCTCTGTCGGGCTCTGTCGGGCTCTGTCGGGCCCTGTCGGGCTCTGTCGGGCCCTGTCGGGCCCTGTCGGGCTCTGTCGGGCTCTGTCGGGCCCTGTCGGGCTCTGTCGGGCTCTGTCGGGCTCTGTCGGGCTCTACTGGGCCCTGTCGCGCTCTGTCGGGCTCTGTCGGGCTCTGTCGGGCTCTGTTGGGCCCTGTCGGGCTCTGTCGGGCTCTACTGGGCCCTGTCGGGCCCTGTCGGGCTCTGTCGGGCTCTGTCGGGCCCTGTCGGGCTCTGTCGGGCTCTGTCGGGCTCTGTCGCGCTCTACTGGGCCCTGTCGCGCCCTGTCGGGCTCTGTCGGGCTCTGTCGGGATCTGTCGGGCTCTACTGGGCTCTGTCGGGCTCTGTCGGGCTCTACTGGGCCCTGTCGGGCCCTGTCGGGCCCTGTCGGGCTCTGTCGGGCTCTACTGGGCTCTGTCAGGCTCTGTCGGGCTCTGTCGGGCCCTGTCGGGCTCTGTCGGGCTCTGTCGGGCTCTGTCGGGCTCTACTGGGCTCTGTCGGGCTCTGTCGGGCTCTGTCGGGCTCTACTGGGCCCTGTCGGGCTCTGTCGGGCCCTGTCGGGCTCTGTCGGGCTCTGTCGGGCTCTATCGGGCCCTGTCAAGCTCTGTCGGGCTCTGTCGGGCTCTGTCGGGCTCTGTCGGGCTCTACTGGGCTCTGTCGGGCTCTACTGGGATCTACTGGGCCCTGTCGGGCTCTATCGGGCTCTGTCGGGCTCTGTCGGGCTCTGTCGGGCTCTACTGGTCTCTGTCGGGCTCTGTCGGGCTCTGTCGGGCTCTGTCGGGCTCTTTCGGGCCCTGTCGGGCTCTGTCGGGCTCTGTCGGGCTCTACTGGGCCCTGTCGGGCCCAGTCGGGCCCTGTCGGGCCCTGTCGGGCTCTGTCGGGCTCTAATGGGCCCTGTCGGGCCCTGTCGGGCTCTGTCGGGCTCTGTCGGGCCCTGTCGGGCTCTGTCGGGCCCTGTCGGGCTCTGTCGGGCTCTAGTGGGCTAAACTGGGCTCTGTCGGGCCCTGTCGGGCTCTGTCGGGCTCTGTCGGGCTCTGTCGGGCTCTGTCGGGCTCTGTCGGGCTCTACTGGGCCCTGTCGGGCTCTGTCGGGCTCTGTCGGGCCCTGTCGGGCCCTGTCGGGCTCTGTCAGGCTCTGTCGGGCTCTGTCGGGCTCTACTGGGCCCTGTCGGGCCCTGTCGGGCCCTGTCGGGCTCTGTTGGGCTCTGTCGGGATCTGTCGGGCTCTGTCGGGCTCTACTGGGCCCTGTCGGGCCCTGTCGGGCTCTGTCGGGCCCTGTCGGGCCCTGTCGGGCTCTGTCGGGCTCTGTCGGGCCCTGGCGGGCTCTGTCGGGCTCTGTCGGGCTCTAATGGGCTCTACTGAGCTCTGTCGGGCTCTGTCGGGCTCTACTGGGCTCTGTCGGTCTCTGTCGGGCCCTGTCGGGCTCTGTCGGGCTCTACTGGGCCCTGTCGGGCTCTGTCGGGCCTTGTCGGGCCTTGTCGGGCCCTGTCGGGCTCTGTCGGGCTCTGTCGGGCCCTGTCGGGCTCTGTCGGGCTCTAATGGGCCCTGTCGGGCCCTGTCGGGCTCTGTCGGGCTCTGTCGGGCCCTGTCGGGCTCTGTCGGGCCCTGTCGGGCTCTGTCGGGCTCTGTCGGGCTCTACTGGGCTAAACTGGGCTCTGTCGGGCCCTGTCGGGCCCTGTCGGGCTCTGTCGGGCTCTGTCGGGCTCTGTCGGGCCCTGTCGGGCTCTGTCGGGCCCTGTCGGGCCCTGTCGGGCTCTGTCGGGCTCTGTCGGGCCCTGTCGGGCTCTGTCGGGCTCTGTCGGGCTCTGTCGGGCTCTACTGGGCCCTGTCGCGCTCTGTCGGGCTCTGTCGGGCTCTGTCGGGCTCTGTTGGGCCCTGTCGGGCTCTGTCGGGCTCTACTGGGCCCTGTCGGGCCCTGTCGGGCTCTGTCGGGCTCTGTCGGGCTCTGTCGGGCCCTGTCGGGCTCTGTCGGGCTCTGTCGGGCTCTGTCGCGCTCTACTGGGCCCTGTCGGGCCCTGTCGGGCTCTGTCGGGCTCTGTCGGGCTCTGTCGGGCTCTACTGGGCTCTGTCGGGCTCTGTCGGGCTCTACTGGGCCCTGTCGGGCCCTGTCGGGCCCTGTCGGGCTCTGTCGGGCTCTACTGGGCTCTGTCAGGCTCTGTCGGGCTCTGTCGGGCCCTGTCGGGCTCTGTCGGGCTCTGTCGGGCTCTGTCGGGCTCTACTGGGCTCTGTCGGGCTCTGTCGGGCTCTGTCGGGCTCTACTGGGCCCTGTCGGGCTCTGTCGGGCCCTGTCGGGCTCTGTCGGGCTCTGTCGGGCTCTATCGGGCCCTGTCAAGCTCTGTCGGGCTCTGTCGGGCTCTGTCGGGCTCTGTCGGGCTCTTCTGGGCTCTGTCGGGCTCTACTGGGATCTACTGGGCCCTGTCGGGCTCTATCGGGCTCTGTCGGGCTCTGTCGGGCTCTGTCGGGCTCTACTGGTCTCTGTCGGGCTCTGTCGGGCTCTGTCGGGCTCTGTCGGGCTCTTTCGGGCCCTGTCGGGCTCTGTCGGGCTCTGTCGGGCTCTACTGGGCCCTGTCGGGCCCTGTCGGGCCCTGTCGGGCCCTGTCGGGCTCTGTCGGGCTCTAATGGGCCCTGTCGGGCCCTGTCGGGCTCTGTCGGGCTCTGTCGGGCCCTGTCGGGCTCTGTCGGGCCCTGTCGGTCTCTGTCGGGCTCTAGTGGGCTAAACTGGGCTCTGTCGGGCCCTGTCGGGCTCTGTCGGGCTCTGTCGGGCTCTGTCGGGCTCTTTCGGGCCCTGTCGGGCTCTGTCGGGCCCTGTCGGGCCCTGTCGGGCCCTGTCGGGCTCTGTCGGGCTCTACTGGGCCCTGTCGGGCTCTGTCGGGCTCTGTCGGGCCCTGTCGGGCTCTGTCGGGCTCTGTCAGGCTCTGTCAAGCTCTGTCGGTCTCTACTGGGCCCTGTCGGGCCCTGTCGGGCCCTGTCGGGCTCTGTTGGGCTCTGTCGGGATCTGTCGGGCTCTGTCGGGCTCTACTGGGCCCTGTCGGGCCCTGTCGGGCTCTGTCGGGCCCTGTCGGGCCCTGTCGGGCTCTGTCGGGCTCTGTCGGGCCCTGGCGGGCTCTGTCGGGCTCTGTCGGGCTCTAATGGGCTCTACTGAGCTCTGTCGGGCTCTGTCGGGCTCTACTGTGCCCTGTCGGGCCCTGTCGGGCCCTGTCGGGCTCTGTCGGGCTCTACTGGGCTCTGTCGGGCTCTGTCGGGCTCTGTCGGGCTCTACTGGGCCCTGTCGGGCTCTGTCGGGCCCTGTCGGGCTCTGTCGGGCTCTGTCGGGCCTTGTCGGGCCCTGTCGGGCTCTGTCGGGCTCTGTCGGGCTCTGTCGGGCTCTACTGGGCTCTGTCGGGCTCTGTCGGGCTCTGTCGGGCCCTGTCGGGCTCTGTCGGGCTCTGTCGGGCCCTGTCGGGCTCTGTCGGGCCCTGTCGGGCCCTGTCGGGCTCTGTCGGGCTCTGTCGGGCTCTGTCGGGCTCTACTGGGCCCTGTCGGGCTCTGTCGGGCTCTGTCGGGCTCTGTCGG
Organism: Caloenas nicobarica; assembly: GCF_036013445.1. NCBI lineage: Eukaryota > Metazoa > Chordata > Aves > Columbiformes > Columbidae > Caloenas > Caloenas nicobarica. Next base: position 58,388 of record NW_027017550.1, read on the forward strand.
GCTCTACTGGGCCCTGTCGGGCTCTGTCGGGCTCTGTCGGGCCCTGTCGGGCCCTGTCGGGCTCTGTCAGTCTCTGTCGGGCTCTGTCGGGCTCTACTGGGCCCTGTCGGGCCCTGTCGGGCCCTGTCGGGCTCTACTGGGCTCTACTGGGCTCTGTCGGTCTCTGTCGGGCTCTACTGGGCCCTGTCGGGCCCTGTCGGGCCCTGTCGGGCTCTGTCGGGCCCTATCGGGCCCTGTCGGGCTCTGTCGGGCTCTGTCGGGCCCTGTCGGGCTCTGTCGGGCTCTGTCGGGCTCTGTCGGGCTCTACTGGGCTCTACTGGGCTCTGTCGGGCTCTGTCGGGCTCTGCTGGGTCCTGTCGGGCTCTGTCGGACTCTGTCGGGCTCTGTCGGGCCCTGTCGGGCTCTGTCGGGCTCTGTCGGGCCCTGTCGGGCTCTACTGGGCCCTCTCGGGCCCTGTCGGGCTCTGTCGGGCTCTGTCGGGCTCTACTGGGCTAAACTGGGCTCTGTCGGGCCCTGTCGGGCCCTGTCGGGCTCTGTCGGGCTCTGTCGGGCTCTGTCGGGCCCTGTCGGGCTCTGTCGGGCTCTACTGGGCCCTGTCGGGCCCTGTCGGGCTCTGTCGGGCTCTGTCGGGCTCTGTCGGGCTCTACTGGGCCCTGTCGGGCTCTGTCGGGCTCTGTCGGGCTCTGTCGGGCTCTGTCGGGCTCTACTGGGCCCTGTCGGGCTCTGTCGGGCTCTGTCGGGCCCTGTCGGGCCCTGTCGGGCTCTGTCAGGCTCTGTCGGGCTCTGTCGGGCTCTACTGGGCCCTGTCGGGCCCTGTCGGGCCCTGTCGGGCTCTACTGGGCTCTACTGGGCTCTGTCGTGCTCTGTCGGGCTCTACTGGGCCCTGTCGGGCCCTGTCGGGCCCTGTCGGGCTCTGTCGGGCTCTGTCGGGCTCTGTCGGGCTCTACTGGGCTCTACTGGGCTCTGTCGGGCTCTGTCCGGCTCTACTGTGCCCTGTCGCGCCCTGTCGGGCCCTGTCGGGCTCTGTCGGGCTCTACTGGGGTCTGTCGGGCTCTGTCGGGCTCTACTGGGCCCTGTCGGGCCCTGTCGGGCTCTGTCGGGCCCTGTCGGGCCCTGTCGGGCCCTGTCGGGGTCTGTCGGGCTCTGTCGGGCTCTGTCGGGCTCTACTGGGCCCTGTCGGGCCCTGTCGGGCCCTGTCGGGCCCTGTCGGGCTCTGTCGGGCTCTAATGGGCCCTGTCGGGCCCTGTCGGGCTCTGTCGGGCTCTGTCGGGCCCTGTCGGGCTCTGTCGGGCCCTGTCGGGCTCTGTCGGGCTCTAGTGGGCTAAACTGGGCTCTGTCGGGCCCTGTCGGGCTCTGTCGGGCTCTGTCGGGCTCTGTCGGGCTCTGTCGGGCTCTGTCGGGCTCTACTGGGCCCTGTCGGGCTCTGTCGGGCTCTGTCGGGCCCTGTCGGGCCCTGTCGGGCTCTGTCAGGCTCTGTCGGGCTCTGTCGGGCTCTACTGGGCCCTGTCGGGCCCTGTCGGGCCCTGTCGGGCTCTGTTGGGCTCTGTCGGGATCTGTCGGGCTCTGTCGGGCTCTACTGGGCCCTGTCGGGCCCTGTCGGGCTCTGTCGGGCCCTGTCGGGCCCTGTCGGGCTCTGTCGGGCTCTGTCGGGCCCTGGCGGGCTCTGTCGGGCTCTGTCGGGCTCTAATGGGCTCTACTGAGCTCTGTCGGGCTCTGTCGGGCTCTACTGGGCTCTGTCGGTCTCTGTCGGGCCCTGTCGGGCTCTGTCGGGCTCTACTGGGCCCTGTCGGGCTCTGTCGGGCCTTGTCGGGCCTTGTCGGGCCCTGTCGGGCTCTGTCGGGCTCTGTCGGGCCCTGTCGGGCTCTGTCGGGCTCTAATGGGCCCTGTCGGGCCCTTTCGGGCTCTGTCGGGCTCTGTCGGGCCCTGTCGGGCTCTGTCGGGCCCTGTCGGGCTCTGTCGGGCTCTGTCGGGCTCTACTGGGCTAAACTGGGCTCTGTCGGGCCCTGTCGGGCCCTGTCGGGCTCTGTCGGGCTCTGTCGGGCTCTGTCGGGCCCTGTCGGGCTCTGTCGGGCCCTGTCGGGCCCTGTCGGGCTCTGTCGGGCTCTGTCGGGCCCTGTCGGGCTCTGTCGGGCTCTGTCGGGCTCTGTCGGGCTCTACTGGGCCCTGTCGCGCTCTGTCGGGCTCTGTCGGGCTCTGTCGGGCTCTGTTGGGCCCTGTCGGGCTCTGTCGGGCTCTACTGGGCCCTGTCGGGCCCTGTCGGGCTCTGTCGGGCTCTGTCGGGCTCTGTCGGGCCCTGTCGGGCTCTGTCGGGCTCTGTCGGGCTCTGTCGCGCTCTACTGGGCCCTGTCGGGCCCTGTCGGGCTCTGTCGGGCTCTGTCGGGCTCTGTCGGGCTCTACTGGGCTCTGTCGGGCTCTGTCGGGCTCTACTGGGCCCTGTCGGGCCCTGTCGGGCCCTGTCGGGCTCTGTCGGGCTCTACTGGGCTCTGTCAGGCTCTGTCGGGCTCTGTCGGGCCCTGTCGGGCTCTGTCGGGCTCTGTCGGGCTCTGTCGGGCTCTACTGGGCTCTGTCGGGCTCTGTCGGGCTCTGTCGGGCTCTACTGGGCCCTGTCGGGCTCTGTCGGGCCCTGTCGGGCTCTGTCGGGCTCTGTCGGGCTCTATCGGGCCCTGTCAAGCTCTGTCGGGCTCTGTCGGGCTCTGTCGGGCTCTGTCGGGCTCTTCTGGGCTCTGTCGGGCTCTACTGGGATCTACTGGGCCCTGTCGGGCTCTATCGGGCTCTGTCGGGCTCTGTCGGGCTCTGTCGGGCTCTACTGGTCTCTGTCGGGCTCTGTCGGGCTCTGTCGGGCTCTGTCGGGCTCTTTCGGGCCCTGTCGGGCTCTGTCGGGCTCTGTCGGGCTCTACTGGGCCCTGTCGGGCCCTGTCGGGCCCTGTCGGGCCCTGTCGGGCTCTGTCGGGCTCTAATGGGCCCTGTCGGGCCCTGTCGGGCTCTGTCGGGCTCTGTCGGGCCCTGTCGGGCTCTGTCGGGCCCTGTCGGTCTCTGTCGGGCTCTAGTGGGCTAAACTGGGCTCTGTCGGGCCCTGTCGGGCTCTGTCGGGCTCTGTCGGGCTCTGTCGGGCTCTTTCGGGCCCTGTCGGGCTCTGTCGGGCCCTGTCGGGCCCTGTCGGGCCCTGTCGGGCTCTGTCGGGCTCTACTGGGCCCTGTCGGGCTCTGTCGGGCTCTGTCGGGCCCTGTCGGGCTCTGTCGGGCTCTGTCAGGCTCTGTCAAGCTCTGTCGGTCTCTACTGGGCCCTGTCGGGCCCTGTCGGGCCCTGTCGGGCTCTGTTGGGCTCTGTCGGGATCTGTCGGGCTCTGTCGGGCTCTACTGGGCCCTGTCGGGCCCTGTCGGGCTCTGTCGGGCCCTGTCGGGCCCTGTCGGGCTCTGTCGGGCTCTGTCGGGCCCTGGCGGGCTCTGTCGGGCTCTGTCGGGCTCTAATGGGCTCTACTGAGCTCTGTCGGGCTCTGTCGGGCTCTACTGTGCCCTGTCGGGCCCTGTCGGGCCCTGTCGGGCTCTGTCGGGCTCTACTGGGCTCTGTCGGGCTCTGTCGGGCTCTGTCGGGCTCTACTGGGCCCTGTCGGGCTCTGTCGGGCCCTGTCGGGCTCTGTCGGGCTCTGTCGGGCCTTGTCGGGCCCTGTCGGGCTCTGTCGGGCTCTGTCGGGCTCTGTCGGGCTCTACTGGGCTCTGTCGGGCTCTGTCGGGCTCTGTCGGGCCCTGTCGGGCTCTGTCGGGCTCTGTCGGGCCCTGTCGGGCTCTGTCGGGCCCTGTCGGGCCCTGTCGGGCTCTGTCGGGCTCTGTCGGGCTCTGTCGGGCTCTACTGGGCCCTGTCGGGCTCTGTCGGGCTCTGTCGGGCTCTGTCGGGCTCTACTGGGCCCTGTCGGGCTCTGTCGGGCTCTGTCGGGCCCTGTCGGGCCCTGTCGGGCTCTGTCAGTCTCTGTCGGGCTCTGTCGGGCTCTACTGGGCCCTGTCGGGCCCTGTCGGGCCCTGTCGGGCTCTACTGGGCTCTACTGGGCTCTGTCGGTCTCTGTCGGGCTCTACTGGGCCCTGTCGGGCCCTGTCGGGCCCTGTCGGGCTCTGTCGGGCCCTATCGGGCCCTGTCGGGCTCTGTCGGGCTCTGTCGGGCCCTGTCGGGCTCTGTCGGGCTCTGTCGGGCTCTGTCGGGCTCTACTGGGCTCTACTGGGCTCTGTCGGGCTCTGTCGGGCTCTGCTGGGTCCTGTCGGGCTCTGTCGGACTCTGTCGGGCTCTGTCGGGCCCTGTCGGGCTCTGTCGGGCTCTGTCGGGCCCTGTCGGGCTCTACTGGGCCCTCTCGGGCCCTGTCGGGCTCTGTCGGGCTCTGTCGGGCTCTACTGGGCTAAACTGGGCTCTGTCGGGCCCTGTCGGGCCCTGTCGGGCTCTGTCGGGCTCTGTCGGGCTCTGTCGGGCCCTGTCGGGCTCTGTCGGGCTCTACTGGGCCCTGTCGGGCCCTGTCGGGCTCTGTCGGGCTCTGTCGGGCTCTGTCGGGCTCTACTGGGCCCTGTCGGGCTCTGTCGGGCTCTGTCGGGCTCTGTCGGGCTCTGTCGGGCTCTACTGGGCCCTGTCGGGCTCTGTCGGGCTCTGTCGGGCCCTGTCGGGCCCTGTCGGGCTCTGTCAGGCTCTGTCGGGCTCTGTCGGGCTCTACTGGGCCCTGTCGGGCCCTGTCGGGCCCTGTCGGGCTCTACTGGGCTCTACTGGGCTCTGTCGTGCTCTGTCGGGCTCTACTGGGCCCTGTCGGGCCCTGTCGGGCCCTGTCGGGCTCTGTCGGGCTCTGTCGGGCTCTGTCGGGCTCTACTGGGCTCTACTGGGCTCTGTCGGGCTCTGTCCGGCTCTACTGTGCCCTGTCGCGCCCTGTCGGGCCCTGTCGGGCTCTGTCGGGCTCTACTGGGGTCTGTCGGGCTCTGTCGGGCTCTACTGGGCCCTGTCGGGCCCTGTCGGGCTCTGTCGGGCCCTGTCGGGCCCTGTCGGGCCCTGTCGGGGTCTGTCGGGCTCTGTCGGGCTCTGTCGGGGCTCTACTGGCTCTGTCGGGCTCTGTCGGGCTCTGTCGGGCCCTGACGGGCTCTGTCGGGCTCTGTCGGGCCCTGTCGGGCCCTGTCGGGCTCTGTCGGGCTCTGTCGGGTTCTGTCGGGCTCTGTCGGGCTCTGTCGGGCTCTACTGGGCCCTGTCGCACTCTGTCGGGCTCTGTCGGGCTCTGTCGGGCTCTGTTGGGCCCTGTCGGGCTCTGTCGGGCCCTGTCGGGCCCTGGTCGGGCTCTGTCGGGCCTCTGTCGGGCTCTGTCGGGCCCTGTCGGGCTCTGTCGGGCCCTGTCGTGCTCTGTCGGGCCCTGTCGGGCCCTGTCGGGCTCTGTCGGGCTCTGTCGGGCCCTGTCGAGCTCTGTCGGGCTCTGTCGGGTTCTGTCGGGCTCTGTCGGGCCCTGTCGGGCTCTGTCGGGCCCTGTCGTGCTCTGTCGGCCCTGTCGGGCCCTGGTCGGGCTCTGTCGGGCTCTGTCGGGCCCTGTCGAGCTCTGTCGGGCTCTGTCGGGCTCTGTCGGGCTCTACTGGGCCCTGTCGCGCTCTGTCGGCTCTGTCGGGCTCTGTCGGCTCTGTTGGGCCCTGCGGGCTCTGTCGGGCTCTACTGGGCCCTGTCGGGCCCTGTCCGGGCTCTGTCGGGCTCTGTCGGGCCCTGTCGGGCTCTGTCGGGCTCTGTCGGGCTCTGTCGCGCTCTACTGGGCCCTGTCGGGCCCTGTCGGGCTCTGTCGGGCTCTGTCGGGCTCTGTCGGGCTCTACTGGGCTCTGTCGGGCTCTGTCGGGCTCTACTGGGCCCTGTCGGGCCCTGTCGGGCCCTGTCGGGCTCTGTCGGGCTCTACTGGGCTCTGTCAGGCTCTGTCGGGGCTCTGTCGGACCCTGTCGGGCCCTGTCGGGATCTTTCGGGCTCTGTCGGGCTCTGTCGGGCTCTACTGGGCTCTGTCGGGCTCTGTCGGGCTCTGTCGGGCTCTACTGGGCCCTGTCGGGCTCTGTCGGGCCCTGTCGGGCTCTGTCGGGCTCTGTCGCGCCCTGTCAAGCTCTGTCGGGCTCTGTCGGGCTCTGTCGGGCTCTGTCGGGCTCTACTGGGCTCTGTCGGGCTCTACTGGGATCTACTGGGCCCTGTCGGGCTCTGTCGGGCTCTGTCGGGCTCTGTCGGGCTCTACTGGGCTCTGTCGGGCTCTGTCGGGCTCTGTCGGGCTCTGGCGGGCTCTTTCGGGCCCTGTCGGGCTCTGTCGGGCTCTGTCGGGCTCTGTCGGGCTCTGTCGGGCTCTACTGGGCTCTGTCGGGCTCTGTCGGGCTCTACTGGGCCCTGTCGGGCCCTGTCGGGCCCTGTCGGGCTCTGTCGGGCTCTACTGGGCTCTGTCAGGCTCTGTCGGGCTCTGTCGGACCCTGTCGGGCCCTGTCGGGATCTTTCGGGCTCTGTCGGGCTCTGTCGGGCTCTACTGGGCCCTGTCGGGCTCTGTCGGGCCCTGTCGGGCTCTGTCGGGCTCTGTCGCGCCCTGTCAAGCTCTGTCGGGCTCTGTCGGGCTCTGTCGGGCTCTGTCGGGCTCTACTGGGCTCTGTCGGGCTCTACTGGGATCTACTGGGCCCTGTCGGGCTCTGTCGGGCTCTGTCGGGCTCTGTCGGGCTCTACTGGGCTCTGTCGGGCTCTGTCGGGCTCTGTCGGGCTCTGGCGGGCTCTTTCGGGCCCTGTCGGGCTCTGTCGGGCTCTGTCGGGCTCTACTGGGCCCTGTCGGGCTCTGTCGGGCCCTGTCGGGCCCTGTCGGCCCTGTCGGGCCCTGTCGGGCTCTGTCGGGCCCTGTCGGGCTCTGTCGGGCTCTAATGGGCCCTGTCGGCCCTGTCGGGCTCTGTCGGGCTCTGTCGGGCCCTGTCGGGCTCTGTCGGGCCCTGTCGGGCTCTGTCGGGCTCTACTGGGCTAAACTGGCTCTGTCGGGCCCTGTCGGGCCCTGTCGGGCCCTGTCGGGCTCTGTCGGGCTCTGTCGGGCTCTGTCGGGCTCTGTCGGGCTCTACTGGCTCTGTCGGGCTCTGTCGGGCTCTGTCGGGCCCTGTTGGGCCCTGTCGGGCTCTGTCAGGCTCTGTCGGGCTCTGTCGGGCTCTACTGGGCCCTGTCGGGCCCTGTCGGGCTCTGTCGGGCCCTGTCGGGCCCTGTCGGGCTCTGTCCGGGCTCTGTCGGGCCCTGGCGGGCTCTGTCGGCTCTGTCGGGCTCTAATGGCTCTACTGAGCTCTGTCGGGCTCTGTCGGGCTCTACTGTGCCCTGTCGGGCCCTGTCGGGCCCTGTCGGGCTCTGTCGGGCTCTACTGGGCTCTGTCGGGCTCTGTCGGGCTCTGTCGGGCTCTACTGGGCCCTGTCGGGCTCTGTCGGGCCCTGTCGGGCTCTGTCGGGCTCTGTCGGGCCTGTCGGGCTCTGTCGGGCCCTGTCGGGCCCTGTCGGGCTCTGTCGGGCCCTGTCGGGCTCTGTCGGGCTCTACTGGGCTCTTTCGGGCTCTGTCGGGCTCTGTCGGGCTCTGTCGGGCTCTACTGGGCTCTGTCGGGCTCTGTCGGGCTCTGGCGGGCTCTGGCGGGCTCTTTCGGGCCCTGTCGGGCTCTGTCGGGCTCTGTCGGGCTCTACTGGGCTCTGTCGGGCTCTGTCGGGCTCTGTCGGGCCCTGTCGGGCTCTGTCCGGGCTCTGTCGGGCTCTGTCGGGCCCTGTCGGGCCTCTGTCGGGCTCTAATGGGCCCTGTCGGGCCCTGTCGGGCTCTGTCGGGCGCTGGCCCTGTCGGGCTCTGTCGGGCCCTGTCGGGCTCTGTCGGGCTCTACTGGGCTAAACTGGGCTCTGTCGGGACCTGTCGGGCCCTGTCGGGCCCTGTCGGCCCTGTCGGGCTCTGTCGGGCTCTGTCGGGCCCTGTCGGGCCCTGTCGGGCTCTGTCGGGCTCTGTCGGGCTCTGTCGGGCTCTACTGGGCTCTGTCGGGCTCTGTCGGGCTCTGTCGGGCCTGTCGGGCCCTGTCGGGCTCTGTCAGGCTCTGTCGGGCTCTGTCGGGCTCTACTGGGCCCTGTCGGGCCCTGTCGGGCTCTGTCGGGCCCTGTCGGGGCCCTGTCGGGCTCTGTCGGGCTCTGTCGGGCCCTGGCGGGCTCTGTCGGGCTCTGTCGGGCTCTAATGGGCTCTACTGAGCTCTGTCGGGCTCTGTCGGGCTCTACTGTGCCCTGTCGGGCCCTGTCGGCCCTGTCGGGCTCTGTCGGGCTCTACTGGGCTCTGTCGGGCTCTGTCGGGCTCTACTGTGCCCTGTCGGGCCCTGTCGGGCCCTGGCGGGCTCTGTCGGGCTCTGTCGGGCTCTAATGGGCTCTACTGAGCTCTGTCGGGCTCTGTCGGGCTCTACTGTGCCCTGTCGGGCCCTGTCGGGCCCTGTCGGGCTCTGTCGGGCTCTACTGGGCTCTGTCGGGCTCTGTCGGGCTCTGTCGGGCTCTACTGGGCCCTGTCGGGCTCTGTCGGGCCCTGTCGGGCTCTGTCGGGCTCTGTCGGGCCCTGTCGGGCCCTGTCGGGCTCTACTGGCCCTGTCGGCTCTGTCGGGCTCTACTGGGCCCTGTCGGGCTCTGTCGGGCTCTGTCGGGCTCTGTCGGGCGCTACTGGGCCCTGTCGGGCTCTGTCGGGCTCTGTCGGGCCCTGTCGGGCCCTG
>NW_027017551.1:0-66840 GCF_036013445.1 Caloenas nicobarica
GACAGAGCCCAGTAGAGCCCGACAGAGCCCGACAGAGCCCGACAGGGCCCGACAGAGCCCGACAGGGCCCGACAGGGCCCGACAGAGGCCGACAGAGCCCGACAGGGCCCGACAGAGCCCGACAGGGCCCAGTAGAGCCCGACAGAGCCCGACAGAGCCCGACCAGAGCCCAGTAGAGCCCGACAGAGCCCGACAGGGCCCGACAGGGCCCGACAGGGGCCAGTAGAGCCCGACAGAGCCCGACAGAGCCCAGTAGAGCCCAGTAGAGCCCGACAGAGCCCGACAGAGCCCGACAGAGCCCGACAGGGCCCGACAGAGCCCGACAGGGCCCAACAGGGCCCGACAGGGCCCAGTAGAGCCCGAAAGAGCCCGACAGAGCCCAGTAGAGCCCAGTAGAGCCCGACAGGGCCCGACAGGGCCCGACAGGGCCCAGTAGAGCCCGACAGAGCCCGACAGAGCCTGACAGAGCCCGACAGGGCCCGACAGGGCCCGACAGAGCCCGACAGAGCCCGACAGGGCCCAGTAGAGCCCGACAGAGCCCGACAGAGCCCGACAGAGCCCGACAGAGCCCGACAGGGCCCAGTAGAGCCCGACAGAGCCCGACAGAGCCCGACAGAGCCCGACAGGGCCCGACAGGGCCCGACAGGGCCCGACAGAGCCCGACAGGGCCCGACAGAGCCCGACAGGGCCCGACAGGGCCCGACAGAGCCCGACAGAGCCCGACAGGGCCCGACAGAGCCCGACAGAGCCCGACAGGGCCCGACAGGGCCCGACAGGGCCCGACAGAGCCCGACAGGGCCCGATAGAGCCCGACAGGGCCCGACAGAGCTCGACAGAGCCCGACAGGGCACGACAGAGCCCGACAGAGCCCGACAGGGCCCGACAGAGCCCGACAGAGCCCAGTAGAGCCCGACAGAGCCCGACAGGGCCCGACAGGGCCCAGTAGAGCCCGACAGAGCCCAGTAGAGCCCAGTAGAGCCCGACAGAGCCCGACAGAGCCCGACAGAGCCCGACAGGGCCCGACAGGGCCCGACAGGGCCCAGTAGAGCCCGACAGAGCCCGACAGGGCCCGACAGAACCCGACAGAGCCCGACAGGGCCCGACAGAGCCCGACAGAGCTCGACAGGGCCCAGTAGAGCCCGACAGAGCCCGACAGAGCCCGACAGAGCCCGACAGGGCCCGACAGAGCCCGACAGAGCCCGACAGAGCCCGACAGGGCCCGACAGAGCCCGACAGAGCCCGACAGAGCCCGACAGGGCCCCACAGAGCCCGACAGAGCCCGACAGGGCCCAGTAGAGCCCGACAGAGCCCGACAGAGCCCGACAGAGCCCGACAGAGCCCAGTAGAGCCCAGTAGAGCCCGACAGAGCCCGACACAGCCCGACAGAGCCCGACAGAGCCCGACAGGGCCCGAAAGAGCCCGACAGAGCCCGACAGGGCCCGACAGGGCCCGACAGAGCCCGACAGAGCCTGACAGGGCCCGACAGAGCCCGACAGAGCCCGACAGGGCCCAGTAGAGCCCGACAGAGCCCGACAGAGCCCGACAGAGCCCGACAGAGCCCGACAGCGCCCGACAGAGCCCGACAGGGCCCGACAGAGCCCGACAGGGCCCGACAGAGCCCGACAGAGCCCGACAGAGCCCGACAGGGCCCAGTAGAGCCCAGTAGAACCCGACAGAGCCCAGTAGAGCCCGACAGAGCCCGACAGAGCCCGACAGAGCCCGACAGGGCCCGACAGAGCCCGACAGAGCCCGACAGGGCCCGACAGAGCCCGACAGGGCCCAGTAGAGCCCGACAGAGCCCGACAGAGCCCAGTAGAGCCCGACAGAGCCCGACAGAGCCCGACAGGGCCCGACAGAGCCCGACAGAGCCCGACAGAGCCCAGTAGAGCCCGACAGAGCCCGTCAGGGCCCGACAGGGCCCGACAGGGCCCAGTAGAGCCCGACAGAGCCCGACAGAGCCCAGTAGAGCCCAGTAGAGCCCGACAGAGCCCAGCAGAGCCCGACAGAGCCCGACAGAGCCCGACAGGGCCCGACAGAGCCCGACAGAGCCCGACAGGGCCCGACAGAGCCCGACAGGGCCCAGTAGAGCCCGACAGAGCTCGACAGAGCCCAGTAGAGCCCGACAGAGCCCGACAGAGTCCGACAGGGCCCGACAGAGCCCGACAGAGCCCGACAGGGCCCGACAGAGCCCGACAGAGCCCGACAGGGCCCGACAGGGCCCGACAGGGCCCAGTAGAGCCCGACAGAGCCCGACAGAGCCCGACAGCGCCCGACAGATCCCGACAGGGCCCGACAGGGCCCGACAGAGCCCAGTAGAGCCCGACAGAGCCTGACAGGGGCCAGTAGAGCCCGACAGAGCCCGACAGAGCCCGACAGAGCCCGACAGGGCCCAGTAGAGCCCGACAGAGCCCGACAGAGCCCGACAGAGCCCGACAGGGCCCGACAGGGCCCGACAGAGCCCGACAGAGCCCGACAGGGCCCGACAGAGCCCGACAGGGCCCGACAGGGCCCGACAGGTCCCGACAGGGCCCAGTAGAGCCCGACAGAGCCCGACAGGGCCCGACAGGGCCCGACAGAGCCCGACAGGGCCCGACAGAGCCCGACAGAGCCCGACAGGGCCCGACAGGGCCCGACAGAGCCCGACAGGGCCCGACAGAGCCCGACAGAGCCCGACAGGGCCCAGTAGAGCCCGACAGAGCCCGACAGAGCCCGACAGGGCCCGACAGGGCCCGACAGAGCCCGACAGAGCCCGACAGGGCCCGACAGAGCCCGATAGGGCCCAGTAGAGCCCGACAGAGCCCGACAGAGCCCGACAGAGCCCGACAGGGCCCGATAGAGCCCGACAGGGCCCGATAGAGCCCGACAGGGCCCGACAGAGCTCGACAGAGCCCGACAGGGCACGACAGAGCCCGACAGAGCCCGACAGGGCCCGACAGAGCCCAGTATAGCCCGACAGAGCCCGACAGGGCCCGACAGGGCCCAGTAGAGCCCGACAGAGCCCAGTAGAGCCCAGTAGAGCCCGACAGAGCCCGACAGAGCCCGACAGGGCCCGACAGGGCCCGACAGGGCCCAGTAGAGCCCGACAGAGCCCGACAGGGCCCGACAGAACCCGACAGAGCCCGACAGGGCCCGACAGAGCCCGACAGAGCCCGACAGGGCCCAGTAGAGCCCGACAGAGCCCGACAGAGCCCGACAGGGCCCAGTAGAGCCCGACAGAGCCCGACAGAGCCCGACAGAGCCCGACAGGGCCCGACAGAGCCCGACAGAGCCCGACAGAGCCCGACAGGGCCCCACAGAGCCCGACAGAGCCCGACAGGGCCCAGTAGAGCCCGACAGAGCCCGACAGAGCCCGACAGAGCCCGACAGAGCCCAGTAGAGCCCAGTAGAGCCCGACAGAGCCCGACACAGCCCGACAGAGCCCGACAGAGCCCGACAGGGCCCGAAAGAGCCCGACAGAGCCCGACAGGGCCCGACAGAGCCCGACAGAGCCCGACAGAGCCTGACAGGGCCCGACAGAGCCCGACAGGGCCCAGTAGAGCCCGACAGAGCCCGACAGAGCCCGACAGAGCCCGACAGGGCCCGACAGCGCCCGACAACGCCCGACAGGGCCCGACAGAGCCCGACAGGGCCCGACAGAGCCCGACAGAGCCCGACAGGGCCCAGTAGAGCCCAGTAGAACCCGACAGAGCCCAGTAGAGCCCGACAGAGCCCGACAGAGCCCGACAGAGCCCGACAGGGCCCGACAGGGCCCGACAGAGCCCGACAGAGCCCGACAGGGCCCGACAGAGCCCGACAGGGCCCAGTAGAGCCCGACAGAGCCCGACAGAGCCCAGTAGAGCCCGACAGAGCCCGACAGAGCCCGACAGGGCCCGACAGAGCCCGACAGAGCCCGACAGAGCCCAGTAGAGCCCGACAGAGCCCGTCAGGGCCCGACAGGTCCCGACAGGGCCCAGTAGAGCCCGACAGAGCCCGACAGAGCCCAGTAGAGCCCAGTAGAGCCCGACAGAGCCCAGTAGAGCCCGACAGAGCCCGACAGAGCCCGACAGGGCCCGACAGAGCCCGACAGAGCCCGACAGGGCCCGACAGAGCCCGACAGGGCCCAGTAGAGCCCGACAGAGCTCGACAGAGCCCAGTAGAGCCCGACAGAGCCCGACAGAGCCCGACAGGGCCCGACAGAGCCCGACAGAGACCGACAGGGCCCGACAGAGCCCGACAGAGCCCAGTAGAGCCTGACAGAGCCCGTCAGGGCCCGACAGGGCCCGACAGGGCCCAGTAGAGCCCGACAGAGCCCGACAGAGCCCAGGAGAGCCCAGTAGAGCCCGACAGAGCCCGACAGAGCCCGACAGGGCCCGACAGAGCCCGACAGAGCCCAACAGGGCCCGACAGGGCCCAGTAGAGCCCGACAGAGCCCGACAGCGCCCGACAGAGCCCGACAGAGCCCAGTAGAGCCCGACAGAGCCTGACAGGGGCCAGTAGAGCCCGACAGAGCCCGACAGAGCCCGACAGAGCCCGACAGGGCCCAGTAGAGCCCGACAGAGCCCGACAGAGCCCGACAGAGCCCGACAGGGCCCGACAGAGCCCGACAGAGCCTGACAGGGCCCGACAGAGCCCGACAGGGCCCGACAGGGCCCGACAGGTCCCGACAGGGCCCAGTAGAGCCCGACAGAGCCCGACAGGGCCCGACAGGGCCCGACAGAGCCCGACAGGGCCCGACAGAGCCCGACAGAGCCCGACAGGGCCCGACAGGGCCCGACAGAGCCCGACAGAGCCCGACAGAGCCCGACAGAGCCCGACAGGGCCCAGTAGAGCCCGACAGAGCCCGACAGAGCCCGACAGGGCCCGACAGGGCCCGACAGAGCCCGACAGAGCCCGACAGGGCCCGACAGAGCCCGATAGGGCCCAGTAGAGCCCGACAGAGCCCGACAGAGCCCGACAGAGCCCGACAGAGCCCAGTAGAGCCCGACAGAGCCCGACAGGGCCCGACAGGGCCCGACAGGGGCCAGTAGAGCCCGACAGAGCCCGACAGAGCCCAGTAGAGCCCAGTAGAGCCCGACAGAGCCCGACAGAGCCCGACAGAGCCCGACAGGGCCCGACAGAGCCCGACAGGGCCCGACAGAGCCCGACAGAGCCCGACAGGGCCCGAAAGGGCCCGACAGAGCCCGACAGAGCCCGACAGGGCCCGACAGGGCCCAGTAGAGCCCGAAAGAGCCCGACAGAGCCCAGTAGAGCCCAGTAGAGCCCGAAAGGGCCCGACAGGGCCCGACAGGGCCCAGTAGAGCCCGACAGAGCCCGACAGAGCCTGACAGAGCCCGACAGGGCCCGACAGAGCCCGACAGAGCCCGACAGGGCGCGACAGAGCCCGACAGGGCCCAGTAGAGCCCGACAGAGCCCGACAGAGCCCAGTAGAGCCCGACAGAGCCCGACAGAGCCCGACAGGGCCCGACAGAGCCCGACAGAGCCCGACAGAGCCCGACAGGGCCCGACAGGGCCCGACAGGGCCCAGTAGAGCCCGACAGAGCCCGACAGAGCCCGACAGAGCCCGACAGGGCCCGACAGAGCCCGACAGGGCCCGACAGGGCCCGACAGAGCCCGACAGGGCCCGACAGAGCCCGACAGAGCCCGACAGAGCCCGACAGAGCCCGACAGGGCCCGACAGAGCCCGACAGAGCCCGACAGGGCCCAGTAGAGCCCGACAGAGCCCGACAGAGCCCGACAGAGCCCAGTAGAGCCCGACAGAGCCCGACAGAGCCCGACAGGGCCCGACAGAGCCCGACAGGGCCCGACAGGGCCCGACAGAGGCCGACAGAGCCCGACAGGGCCCGACAGAGCCCGACAGGGCCCAGTAGAGCCCGACAGAGCCCGACAGAGCCCGACAGAGCCCAGTAGAGCCCGACAGAGCCCGACAGGGCCCGACAGGGCCCGACAGGGGCCAGTAGAGCCCGACAGAGCCCGACAGAGCCCAGTAGAGCCCAGTAGAGCCCGACAGAGCCCGACAGAGCCCGACAGAGCCCGACAGGGCCCGACAGAGCCCGACAGGGCCCGACAGGGCCCGACAGGGCCCAGTAGAGCCCGAAAGAGCCCGACAGAGCCCAGTAGAGCCCAGTAGAGCCCGACAGGGCCCGACAGGGCCCGACAGGGCCCAGTAGAGCCCGACAGAGCCCGACAGAGCCTGACAGAGCCCGACAGGGCCCGACAGGGCCCGACAGAGCCCGACAGAGCCCGACAGGGCCCAGTAGAGCCCGACAGAGCCCGACAGAGCCCGACAGAGCCCGACAGAGCCCGACAGGGCCCAGTAGAGCCCGACAGAGCCCGACAGAGCCCGACAGAGCCCGACAGGGCCCGACAGGGCCCGACAGGGCCCGACAGAGCCCGACAGAGCCCGACAGGGCCCGACAGAGCCCGACAGGGCCCGACAGGGCCCGACAGGGCCCGACAGAGCCCGACAGAGCCCGACAGGGCCCGACAGAGCCCGACAGAGCCCGACAGGGCCCGACAGGGCCCGACAGGGCCCGACAGAGCCCGACAGGGCCCGATAGAGCCCGACAGGGCCCGACAGAGCTCGACAGAGCCCGACAGGGCACGACAGAGCCCGACAGGGCCCGACAGGGCCCGACAGAGCCCGACAGAGCCCAGTAGAGCCCGACAGAGCCCGACAGGGCCCGACAGGGCCCAGTAGAGCCCGACAGAGCCCAGTAGAGCCCAGTAGAGCCCGACAGAGCCCGACAGAGCCCGACAGAGCCCGACAGGGCCCGACAGGGCCCGACAGGGCCCAGTAGAGCCCGACAGAGCCCGACAGGGCCCGACAGAACCCGACAGAGCCCGACAGGGCCCGACAGAGCCCGACAGAGCTCGACAGGGCCCAGTAGAGCCCGACAGAGCCCGACAGAGCCCGACAGAGCCCGACAGGGCCCGACAGAGCCCGACAGAGCCCGACAGAGCCCGACAGGGCCCGACAGAGCCCGACAGAGCCCGACAGGGCCCGACAGGGCCCAGTAGAGCCCGACAGAGCCCGACAGAGCCCGACAGAGCCCGACAGAGCCCAGTAGAGCCCAGTAGAGCCCGACAGAGCCCGACACAGCCCGACAGAGCCCGACAGAGCCCGACAGGGCCCGAAAGAGCCCGACAGAGCCCGACAGGGCCCAACAGGGCCCGACAGAGCCCGACAGAGCCTGACAGGGCCCGACAGAGCCCGACAGAGCCCGACAGGGCCCAGTAGAGCCCGACAGAGCCCGACAGAGCCCGACAGAGCCCGACAGGGCCCGACAGCGCCCGACAGAGCCCGACAGGGCCCGACAGAGCCCGACAGGGCCCGACAGAGCCCGACAGAGCCCGACAGAGCCCGACAGGGCCCAGTAGAGCCCAGTAGAACCCGACAGAGCCCAGTAGAGCCCGACAGAGCCCGACAGAGCCCGACAGAGCCCGACAGGGCCCGACAGAGCCCGACAGAGCCCGACAGGGCCCGACAGAGCCCGACAGGGCCCAGTAGAGCCCGACAGAGCCCGACAGAGCCCAGTAGAGCCCGACAGAGCCCGACAGAGCCCGACAGGGCCCGACAGAGCCCGACAGAGCCCGACAGAGCCCAGTAGAGCCCGACAGAGCCCGTCAGGGCCCGACAGGGCCCGACAGGGCCCAGTAGAGCCCGACAGAGCCCGACAGAGCCCAGTAGAGCCCAGTAGAGCCCGACAGAGCCCAGCAGAGCCCGACAGAGCCCGACAGAGCCCGACAGGGCCCGACAGAGCCCGACAGAGCCCGACAGGGCCCGACAGAGCCCGACAGGGCCCAGTAGAGCCCGACAGAGCTCGACAGAGCCCAGTAGAGCCCGACAGAGCCCGACAGAGTCCGACAGGGCCCGACAGAGCCCGACAGAGCCCGACAGGGCCCGACAGAGCCCGACAGAGCCCGACAGGGCCCGACAGGGCCCGACAGGGCCCAGTAGAGCCCGACAGAGCCCGACAGAGCCCGACAGCGCCCGACAGAGCCCGACAGGGCCCGACAGGGCCCGACAGGGCCCGACAGAGCCCAGTAGAGCCCGACAGAGCCTGACAGGGGCCAGTAGAGCCCGACAGAGCCCGACAGAGCCCGACAGAGCCCGACAGGGCCCAGTAGAGCCCGACAGAGCCCGACAGAGCCCGACAGAGCCCGACAGGGCCCGACAGGGCCCGACAGAGCCCGACAGAGCCCGACAGGGCCCGACAGAGCCCGACAGGGCCCGACAGGGCCCGACAGGTCCCGACAGGGCCCAGTAGAGCCCGACAGAGCCCGACAGGGCCCGACAGGGCCCGACAGAGCCCGACAGGGCCCGACAGAGCCCGACAGAGCCCGACAGGGCCCGACAGGGCCCGACAGAGCCCGACAGGGCCCGACAGAGCCCGACAGAGCCCGACAGGGCCCAGTAGAGCCCGACAGAGCCCGACAGAGCCCGACAGGGCCCGACAGGGCCCGACAGAGCCCGACAGAGCCCGACAGGGCCCGACAGAGCCCGATAGGGCCCAGTAGAGCCCGACAGAGCCCGACAGAGCCCGACAGAGCCCGACAGAGCCCAGTAGAGCCCGACAGAGCCCGACAGGGCCCGACAGGGCCCGACAGGGGCCAGTAGAGCCCGACAGAGCCCGACAGAGCCCAGTAGAGCCCAGTAGAGCCCGACAGAGCCCGACAGGGCCCGACAGAGCCCGACAGGGCCCGACAGAGCCCGACAGGGCCCGACAGAGCCCGACAGAGCCCGACAGGGCCCGACAGGGCCCGACAGGGCCCGACAGGGCCCGACAGAGCCCGACAGAGCCCGACAGGGCCCGACAGGGCCCAGTAGAGCCCGAAAGAGCCCGACAGAGCCCAGTAGAGCCCAGTAGAGCCCGAAAGGGCCCGACAGGGCCCGACAGGGCCCAGTAGAGCCCGACAGAGCCCGACAGAGCCCGACAGAGCCCGACAGGGCCCGACAGAGCCCGACAGGGCCCAGTAGAGCCCGACAGAGCCCGACAGAGCCCAGTAGAGCCCGACAGAGCCCGACAGGGCCCGACAGAGCCCGACAGAGCCCGACAGAGCCCAGTAGAGCCCGACAGAGTCCGTTAGGGCCCGACAGGGCCCGACAGGGCCCAGTAGAGCCCGACAGAGCCCGACAGAGCCCAGTAGAGCCCAGTAGAGCCCGACAGAGCCCGACAGGGCCCGACAGAGCCCGACAGAGCCCGACAGGGCCCGACAGGGCCCGACAGGACCCAGTAGAGCCCGACAGAGCCCGACAGAGCCCGACAGAGCCCGACAGGGCCCGACAGGGCCCGACAGAGCCCAGTAGAGCCCGACAGAGCCCGACAGAGCCCGACAGGGCCCGACAGAGCCCGACAGAGCCCGACAGGGCCCGACAGGGCCCGACAGAGCCCGACAGGGCCCGACAGGGCCCGACAGGGCCCAGTAGAGCCCGAAAGAGCCCGACAGAGCCCAGTAGAGCCCGACAGAGCCCGACAGAGCCCGACAGGGCCCGACAGCGCCCGACAGAGCCCGACAGGGCCCGACAGGGCCCGACAGAGCCCGACAGAGCCCGACAGGGCCCGACAGAGCCCGACAGGGCCCAGTAGAGCCCGACAGAGCCCGACAGAGCCCAGTAGAGCCCGACAGAGCCCGACAGAGCCCGACAGGGCCCGACAGAGCCCGACAGGGCCCGACAGGGCCCAGTAGAGCCCGACAGAGCCCGACAGAGCCCAGTAGAGCCCAGTAGAGCCCGACAGAGCCCGACAGGGCCCGACAGAGCCCGACAGAGCCCGACAGGGCCCGACAGGGCCCGACAGGGCCCAGTAGAGCCCGACAGAGCCCGACAGAGCCCGACAGAGCCCGACAGGGCCCGACAGAGCCCGACAGGGCCCGACAGGGCCCGACAGAGCCCGACAGAGCCCGACAGAGCCCGACAGGGCCCGACAGAGCCCGACAGAGCCCGACAGAGCCCAGTAGAGCCCGACAGAGCCCGACAGAGCCCGACAGGGCCCGACAGAGCTCGACAGGGCCCGACAGGGCCCGACAGAGGCCGACAGAGCCCGACAGGGCCCGATAGAGCCCGACAGGGCCCAGTAGAGCCCGACAGAGCCCGACAGAGCCCGACAGAGCCCAGTAGAGCCCGACAGAGCCCGACAGGGCCCGACAGGGCCCGACAGGGGCCAGTAGAGCCCGACAGAGCCCGACAGAGCCCAGTAGAGCCCAGTAGAGCCCGACAGAGCCCGACAGAGCCCGACAGAGCCCGACAGGGCCCGACAGGGCCCGACAGGGCCCAGTAGAGCCCGAAAGAGCCCGACAGAGCCCAGTAGAGCCCAGTAGAGCCCGACAGGGCCCGACAGGGCCCGACAGGGCCCAGTAGAGCCCGACAGAGCCCGACAGAGCCTGACAGAGCCCGACAGGGCCCGACAGGGCCCGACAGAGCCCGACAGAGCCCGACAGGGCCCAGTAGAGCCCGACAGAGCCCGACAGAGCCCGACAGAGCCCGACAGAGCCCGACAGAGCCCGACAGGGCCCGACAGAGCCCGACAGGGCCCGACAGGGCCCAGTAGAGCCCGATAGAGCCCGACAGAGCCCGACAGAGCCCGACAGGGCCCGACAGAGCCCGACAGAGCCCGACAGGGCCCGACAGGGCCCGACAGGGCCCGACAGAGCCCGACAGGGCCCGATAGAGCCCGACAGAGCCCGACAGGGCACGACAGAGCCCGACAGAGCCCGACAGGGCCCGACAGAGCCCGACAGAGCCCAGTAGAGACCGACAGAGCCCGACAGGGCCCGACAGGGCCCAGTAGAGCCCGACAGAGCCCAGTAGAGCCCAGTAGAGCCCGACAGAGCCCGACAGAGCCCGACAGAGCCCGACAGGGCCCGACAGGGCCCGACAGGGCCCAGTAGAGCCCGACAGAGCCCGACAGGGCCCGACAGAACCCGACAGAGCCCGACAGGGCCCGACAGAGCCCGACAGAGCCCGACAGGGCCCAGTAGAGCCCGACAGAGCCCGACAGAGCCCGACAGGACCCGACAGAGCCCGACAGAGCCCGACAGAGCCCGACAGGGCCCGACAGAGCCCGACAGAGCCCGACAGAGCCCGACAGGGCCCCACAGAGCCCGACAGAGCCCGACAGGGCCCAGTAGAGCCCGACAGAGCCCGACAGAGCCCGACAGAGCCCGACAGAGCCCAGTAGAGCCCAGTAGAGCCCGACAGAGCCCGACACAGCCCGACAGAGCCCGACAGAGCCCGACAGGGCCCGAAAGAGCCCGACAGAGCCCGACAGGGCCCGACGGGGCCCGACAGAGCCCGACAGAGCCTGACAGGGCCCAACAGAGCCCGACAGAGCCCGACAGGGCCCAGTAGAGCCCGACAGAGCCCAGTAGAGCCCAGTAGAGCCCGACAGAGCCCGACAGAGCCCGACAGAGCCCGACAGGGCCCGACAGGGCCCGACAGGGCCCAGTAGAGCCCGACAGAGCCCGACAGGGCCCGACAGAACCCGACAGAGCCCGACAGGGCCCGACAGAGCCCGACAGAGCCCGACAGGGCCCAGTAGAGCCCGACAGAGCCCGACAGAGCCCGACAGAGCCCGACAGGGCCCGACAGAGCCCGACAGGGCCCGACAGAGCCCGACAGAGCCCGACAGGGCCCCACAGAGCCCGACAGAGCCCGACAGGGCCCAGTAGAGCCCGACAGAGCCCGACAGAGCCCGACAGAGCCCAGTAGAGCCCAGTAGAGCCCGACAGAGCCCGACAGAGCCCGACAGAGCCCGACAGGGCCCGACAGGGCCCGAAAGAGCCCGACAGAGCCCGACAGGGCCCGACAGGGCCCGACAGAGCCCGACAGAGCCTGACAGGGCCCGACAGAGCCCGACAGAGCCCGACAGGGCCCAGTAGAGCCCGACAGAGCCCGACAGAGCCCGACAGGGCCCGACAGCGCCCGACAGAGCCCGACAGGGCCCGACAGAGCCCGACAGGGCCCGACAGAGCCCGACAGAGCCCGACAGGGCCCAGTAGAGCCCAGTAGAACCCGACAGAGCCCAGTAGAGCCCGACAGAGCCCGACAGAGCCCGACAGAGCCCGACAGGGCCCGACAGAGCCCGACAGGGCCCGACAGAGCCCGACAGGGCCCAGTAGAGCCCGACAGAGCCCGACAGAGCCCAGTAGAGCCCGACAGAGCCCGACAGAGCCCGACAGGGCCCGACAGAGCTCGACAGGGCCCGACAGGGCCCGACAGAGGCCGACAGAGCCCGACAGGGCCCGATAGAGCCCGACAGGGCCCAGTAGAGCCCGACAGAGCCCGACAGAGCCCGACAGAGCCCAGTAGAGCCCGACAGAGCCCGACAGGGCCCGACAGGGCCCGACAGGGGCCAGTAGAGCCCGACAGAGCCCGACAGAGCCCAGTAGAGCCCAGTAGAGCCCGACAGAGCCCGACAGAGCCCGACAGAGCCCGACAGGGCCCGACAGGGCCCGACAGGGCCCAGTAGAGCCCGAAAGAGCCCGACAGAGCCCAGTAGAGCCCAGTAGAGCCCGACAGGGCCCGACAGGGCCCGACAGAGCCCGACAGAGCCCGACAGAGCCCGACAGAGCCCGACAGGGCCCGACAGGGCCCGACAGAGCCCGACAGAGCCCGACAGGGCCCAGTAGAGCCCGACAGGGCCCAGTAGAGCCCGACAGAGCCCGACAGAGCCCGACAGAGCCCAGTAGAGCCCAGTAGAGCCCGACAGAGCCCGACAGAGCCCGACAGAGCCCGACAGGGCCCGACAGGGCCCGAAAGAGCCCGACAGAGCCCGACAGGGCCCGACAGGGCCCGACAGAGCCCGACAGAGCCTGACAGGGCCCGACAGAGCCCGACAGAGCCCGACAGGGCCCAGTAGAGCCCGACAGAGCCCGACAGAGCCCGACAGGGCCCGACAGCGCCCGACAGAGCCCGACAGGGCCCGACAGAGCCCGACAGGGCCCGACAGAGCCCGACAGAGCCCGACAGGGCCCAGTAGAGCCCAGTAGAACCCGACAGAGCCCAGTAGAGCCCGACAGAGCCCGACAGAGCCCGACAGAGCCCGACAGGGCCCGACAGAGCCCGACAGGGCCCGACAGAGCCCGACAGGGCCCAGTAGAGCCCGACAGAGCCCGACAGAGCCCAGTAGAGCCCGACAGAGCCCGACAGAGCCCGACAGGGCCCGACAGAGCCCGACAGAGCCCGACAGAGCCCAGTAGAGCCCGACAGAGCCCGTCAGGGCCCGACAGGGCCCGACAGGGCCCAGTAGAGCCCGACAGAGCCCGACAGAGCCCAGTAGAGCCCAGTAGAGCCCGACAGAGCCCAGTAGAGCCCGACAGAGCCCGACAGAGCCCGACAGGGCCCGACAGAGCCCGACAGAGCCCGACAGGGCCCGACAGAGCCCGACAGGGCCCAGTAGAGCCCGACAGAGCTCGACAGAGCCCAGTAGAGCCCGACAGAGCCCGACAGAGCCCGACAGGGCCCGACAGAGCCCGACAGAGCCCGACAGGGCCCGACAGAGCCCGACAGAGCCCAGTAGAGCCCGACAGAGCCCGTCAGGGCCCGACAGGGCCCGACAGGGCCCAGTAGAGCCCGACAGAGCCCGACAGAGCCCAGGAGAGCCCAGTAGAGCCCGACAGAGCCCGACAGAGCCCGACAGGGCCCGACAGAGCCCGACAGAGCCCGACAGGGCCCGACAGGGCCCGACAGGGCCCAGTAGAGCCCGACAGAGCCCGACAGAGCCCGACAGCGCCCGACAGAGCCCGACAGGGCCCGACAGGGCCCGACAGAGCCCAGTAGAGCCCGACAGAGCCTGACAGGGGCCAGTAGAGCCCGACAGAGCCCGACAGAGCCCGACAGAGCCCGACAGGGCCCGACAGGGCCCGACAGAGCCCGACAGAGCCTGACAGGGCCCGACAGAGCCCGACAGGGCCCGACAGGGCCCGACAGGTCCCGACAGGGCCCAGTAGAGCCCGACAGAGCCCGACAGGGCCCGACAGGGCCCGACAGAGCCCGACAGGGCCCGACAGAGCCCGACAGAGCCCGACAGGGCCCGACAGGGCCCGACAGAGCCCGACAGGGCCCGACAGAGCCCGACAGAGCCCGACAGGGCCCAGTAGAGCCCGACAGAGCCCGACAGAGCCCGACAGGGCCCGACAGGGCCCGACAGAGCCCGACAGAGCCCGACAGGGCCCGACAGAGCCCGATAGGGCCCAGTAGAGCCCGACAGAGCCCGACAGAGCCCGACAGAGCCCGACAGAGCCCGACAGAGCCCAGTAGAGCCCGACAGAGCCCGACAGGGCCCGACAGGGCCCGACAGGGCCCAGTAGAGCCCGACAGAGCCCGACAGAGCCCAGTAGAGCCCAGTAGAGCCCGACAGAGCCCGACAGAGCCCGACAGAGCCCGACAGGGCCCGACAGGGCCCGACAGAGCCCGACAGGGCCCGACCAAGCCCGACAGAGCCCGACAGGGCCCGACAGGGCCCGACAGAGCCCGACAGGGCCCGACAGAGCCCGACAGAGCCCGACAGGGCCCGACAGGGCCCAGTAGAGCCCGAAAGAGCCCGACAGAGCCCAGTAGAGCCCAGTAGAGCCCGAAAGGGCCCGACAGGGCCCGACAGGGCCCAGTAGAGCCCGACAGAGCCCGACAGAGCCTGACAGAGCCCGACAGGGCCCGACAGAGCCCGACAGAGCCTGACAGGGCCCGACAGAGCCCGACAGAGCCCGACAGAGCCCGATAGGGCCCAGTAGAGCCCGACAGAGCCCGACAGAGCCCGACAGAGCCCGACAGGTCCCGACAGCGCCCGACAGAGCCCGACAGGGCCCGACAGGGCCCGACAGAGCCCGACAGAGCCCGACAGGGCCCGACAGAGCCCGACAGGGCCCAGTAGAGCCCGACAGAGCCCGACAGAGCCCAGTAGAGCCCGACAGAGCCCGACAGAGCCCGACAGGGCCCGACAGAGCCCGACAGAGCCCGACAGAGCCCAGTAGAGCCCGACAGAGCCCGTTAGGGCCCGACAGGGCCCGACAGGGCCCAGTAGAGCCCGACAGAGCCCGACAGAGCCCAGTAGAGCCCAGTAGAGCCCGACAGAGCCCGACAGGGCCCGACAGAGCCCGACAGAGCCCGACAGGGCCCGACAGGGCCCGACAGGACCCAGTAGAGCCCGACAGAGCCCGACAGAGCCCGACAGAGCCCGACAGGGCCCGACAGGGCCCGACAGGGCCCAGTAGAGCCCGAAAGAGCCCGACAGAGCCCAGTAGAGCCCAGTAGAGCCCGACAGAGCCCGACAGAGCCCGACAGGGCCCGACAGCGCCCGACAGAGCCCGACAGGGCCCGACAGGGCCCGACAGAGCCCGACAGAGCCCGACAGGGCCCGACAGAGCCCGACAGGGCCCAGTAGAGCCCGACAGAGCCCGACAGAGCCCAGTAGAGCCCGACAGAGCCCGACAGAGCCCGACAGGGCCCGACAGAGCCCGACAGAGCCCGACAGAGCCCAGTAGAGCCCGACAGAGCCCGTTAGGGCCCGACAGGGCCCGACAGGGCCCAGTAGAGCCCGACAGAGCCCGACAGAGCCCAGTAGAGCCCAGTAGAGCCCGACAGAGCCCGACAGGGCCCGACAGAGCCCGACAGAGCCCGACAGGGCCCGACAGGTCCCGACAGGGCCCAGTAGAGCCCGACAGAGCCCGACAGAGCCCGACAGAGCCCGACAGGGCCCGACAGAGCCCGACAGGGCCCGACAGGGCCCGACAGAGCCCGACAGGGCCCGACAGAGCCCGACAGAGCCCGACAGAGCCCGACAGGGCCCGACAGAGCCCGACAGAGCCCGACAGGGCCCAGTAGAGCCCGACAGAGCCCGACAGAGCCCGACAGAGCCCGACAGAGCCCAGTAGAGTCCGACAGAGCCCGACAGAGCCCGACAGGGCCCGACAGAGCCCGACAGGGCCCGACAGGGCCCGACAGAGGCCGACAGAGCCCGACAGGGCCCGACAGAGCCCGACAGGGCCCAGTAGAGCCCGACAGAGCCCGACAGAGCCCGACAGAGCCCAGTAGAGCCCGACAGAGCCCGACAGGGCCCGACAGGGCCCGACAGGGGCCAGTAGAGCCCGACAGGGCCCGACAGAGCCCGACAGGGCCCAGTAGAGCCCGACAGAGCTCGACAGAGCCCAGTAGAGCCCGACAGAGCCCGACAGAGCCCGACAGGGCCCGACAGAGCCCGACAGAGCCCGACAGGGCCCGACAGAGCCCGACAGAGCCCAGTAGAGCCCGACAGAGCCCGTCAGGGCCCGACAGGGCCCGACAGGGCCCAGTAGAGCCCGACAGAGCCCGACAGAGCCCAGGAGAGCCCAGTAGAGCCCGACAGAGCCCGACAGAGCCCGACAGGGCCCGACAGAGCCCGACAGAGCCCGACAGGGCCCGACAGGGCCCGACAGGGCCCAGTAGAGCCCGACAGAGCCCGACAGAGCCCAGTAGAGCCCAGTAGAGCCCGACAGGGCCCGACAGGGCCCGACAGGGCCCAGTAGAGCCCGACAGAGCCCGACAGAGCCTGACAGAGCCCGACAGGGCCCGACAGGGCCCGACAGAGCCCGACAGAGCCCGACAGGGCCCAGTAGAGCCCGACAGAGCCCGACAGAGCCCGACAGAGCCCGACAGAGCCCGACAGGGCCCGACAGAGCCCGACAGAGCCCGACAGGGCCCGACAGAGCCCGACAGGGCCCGACAGGGCCCAGTAGAGCCCGATAGAGCCCGACAGAGCCCGACAGAGCCCGACAGGGCCCGACAGAGCCCGACAGAGCCCGACAGGGCCCGACAGGGCCCGACAGGGCCCGACAGAGCCCGACAGGGCCCGATAGAGCCCGACAGGGCCCGACAGAGCTCGACAGAGCCCGACAGGGCACGACAGAGCCCGACAGAGCCCGACAGGGCCCGACAGAGCGCGACAGAGCCCAGTAGAGCCCGACAGAGCCCGACAGGGCCCGACAGGGCCCAGTAGAGCCCGACAGAGCCCAGTAGAGCCCAGTAGAGCCCGACAGAGCCCGACAGAGCCCGACAGAGCCCGACAGGGCCCGACAGGGCCCGACAGGGCCCAGTAGAGCCCGACAGAGCCCGACAGGGCCCGACAGAACCCGACAGAGCCCGACAGGGCCCGACAGAGCCCGACAGAGCCCGACAGGGCCCAGTAGAGCCCGACAGAGCCCGACAGAGCCCGACAGGGCCCGACAGGGCCCGACAGAGCCCGACAGAGCCCGACAGGGCCCGACAGAGCCCGACAGAGCCCGACAGGGCCCCACAGAGCCCGACAGAGCCCGACAGGGCCCAGTAGAGCCCGACAGAGCCCGACAGAGCCCGACAGAGCCCGACAGAGCCCAGTAGAGCCCAGTAGAGCCCGACAGAGCCCGACACAGCCCGACAGAGCCCGACAGAGCCCGACAGGGCCCGAAAGAGCCCGACAGAGCCCGACAGGGCCCGACAGGGCCCGACAGAGCCCGACAGAGCCTGACAGGGCCCGACAGAGCCCGACAGAGCCCGACAGGGCCCAGTAGAGCCCGACAGAGCCCGACAGAGCCCGACAGAGCCCGACAGGGCCCGACAGCGCCCGACAGAGCCCGACAGGGCCCGACAGAGCCCGACAGGGCCCGACAGAGCCCGACAGAGCCCGACAGGGCCCAGTAGAGCCCAGTAGAACCCGACAGAGCCCAGTAGAGCCCGACAGAGCCCGACAGAGCCCGACAGAGCCCGACAGGGCCCGACAGGGCCCGACAGAGCCCGACAGGGCCCAGTAGAGCCCGACAGAGCCCAGTAGAGCCCGACAGAGCCCGACAGAGCCCGACAGGGCCCGACAGAGCCCGACAGAGCCCGACAGAGCCCAGTAGAGCCCGACAGAGCCCGTCAGGGCCCGACAGGGCCCGACAGGGCCCAGTAGAGCCCGACAGAGCCCGACAGAGCCCAGTAGAGCCCAGTAGAGCCCGACAGAGCCCAGTAGAGCCCGACAGAGCCCGACAGAGCCCGACAGGGCCCGACAGAGCCCGACAGAGCCCGACAGGGCCCGACAGAGCCCGACAGGGCCCAGTAGAGCCCGACAGAGCTCGACAGAGCCCAGTAGAGCCCGACAGAGCCCGACAGAGCCCGACAGGGCCCGACAGAGCCCGACAGAGCCCGACAGGGCCCGACAGGGCCCGACAGAGCCCAGTAGAGCCCGACAGAGCCCGTCAGGGCCCGACAGGGCCCGACAGGGCCCAGTAGATCCCGACAGAGCCCGACAGAGCCCAGGAGAGCCCAGTAGAGCCCGACAGAGCCCGACAGAGCCCGACAGGGCCCGACAGAGCCCGACAGAGCCCGACAGGGCCCGACAGGGCCCGACAGGGCCCAGTAGAGCCCGACAGAGCCCGACAGAGCCCGACAGCGCCCGACAGAGCCCGACAGGGCCCGACAGGGCCCGACAGAGCCCAGTAGAGCCCGACAGAGCCTGACAGGGGCCAGTAGAGCCCGACAGAGCCCGACAGAGCCCGACAGAGCCCGACAGGGCCCAGTAGAGCCCGACAGAGCCCGACAGAGCCCGACAGAGCCCGACAGGGCCCGACAGGGCCCGACAGAGCCCGACAGGGCCCGACAGAGCCCGACAGGGCCCGACAGGGCCCGACAGGTCCCGACAGGGCCCAGTAGAGCCCGACAGAGCCCGACAGGGCCCGACAGAGCCCGACAGAGCCCGACAGGGCCCAGTAGAGCCCGACAGAGCCCGACAGAGCCCGACAGGGCCCGACAGGGCCCGACAGAGCCCGACAGAGCCCGACAGGGCCCGACAGAGCCCGATAGGGCCCAGTAGAGCCCGACAGAGCCCGACAGAGCCCGACAGAGCCCGACAGAGCCCGACAGAGCCCAGTAGATCCCGACAGAGCCCGACAGGGCCCGACAGGGCCCGACAGGGGCCAGTAGAGCCCGACAGAGCCCGACAGAGCCCAGTAGAGCCCAGTAGAGCCCGACAGAGCCCGACAGAGCCCGACAGAGCCCGACAGGGCCCGACAGAGCCCGACAGGGCCCGACAGAGCCCGACAGAGCCCGACAGGGCCCGACAGGGCCCGACAGGGCCCGACAGAGCCCGACAGGGCCCGACAGGGCCCAGTAGAGCCCGAAAGAGCCCGACAGAGCCCAGTAGAGCCCAGTAGAGCCCGAAAGGGCCCGACAGGGCCCGACAGGGCCCAGTAGAGCCCGACAGAGCCCGACAGAGCCTGACAGAGCCCGACAGGGCCCGACAGAGCCCGACAGAGCCTGACAGGGCCCGACAGAGCCCGACAGAGCCCGACAGAGCCCGATAGGGCCCAGTAGAGCCCGACAGAGCCCGACAGAGCCCGACAGCGCCCGACAGAGCCCGACAGGGCCCGACAGGGCCCGACAGAGCCCGACAGAGCCCGACAGGGCCCGACAGAGCCCGACAGGGCCCAGTAGAGCCCGACAGAGCCCGACAGAGCCCAGTAGAGCCCGACAGAGCCCGACAGGGCCCGACAGAGCCCGACAGAGCCCAGTAGAGCCCGACAGAGCCCGTTAGGGCCCGACAGGGCCCGACAGGGCCCAGTAGAGCCCGACAGAGCCCGACAGAGCCCAGTAGAGCCCAGTAGAGCCCGACAGAGCCCGACAGGGCCCGACAGAGCCCGACAGGGCCCGACAGGACCCAGTAGAGCCCGACAGAGCCCGACAGAGCCCGACAGAGCCCGACAGGGCCCGACAGGGCCCGACAGGGCCCAGTAGAGCCCGAAAGAGCCCGACAGAGCCCAGTAGAGCCCAGTAGAGCCCGACAGAGCCCGACAGAGCCCGACAGGGCCCGACAGCGCCCGACAGAGCCCGACAGGGCCCGACAGGGCCCGACAGAGCCCGACAGAGCCCGACAGGGCCCGACAGAGCCCGACAGGGCCCAGTAGAGCCCGACAGAGCCCGACAGAGCCCAGTAGAGCCCGACAGAGCCCGACAGAGCCCGACAGGGCCCGACAGAGCCCGACAGAGCCCGACAGAGCCCAGTAGAGCCCGACAGAGCCCGTTAGGGCCCGACAGGGCCCGACAGGGCCCAGTAGAGCCCGACAGAGCCCGACAGAGCCCAGTAGAGCCCAGTAGAGCCCGACAGAGCCCGACAGGGCCCGACAGAGCCCGACAGAGCCCGACAGGGCCCGACAGGGCCCGACAGGGCCCGACAGGGCCCAGTAGAGCCCGACAGAGCCCGACAGGGCCCGACAGAGCCCGACAGGGCCCGACAGAGCCCGACAGGGCCCGACAGAGCCCGACAGAGCCCGACAGAGCCCGACAGGGCCCGACAGAGCCCGACAGAGCACGACAGGGCCCAGTAGAGCCCGACAGAGCCCGACAGAGCCCGACAGAGCCCGACAGAGCCCGACAGAGCCCAATAGAGCCCGACAGAGCCCGACAGAGCCCGACAGGGCCCGACAGAGCCCGACAGGGCCCGACAGGGCCCGACAGAGGCCGACAGAGCCCGACAGGGCCCGACAGAGCCCGACAGGGCCCAGTAGAGCCCGACAGAGCCCGACAGAGCCCGACAGAGCCCAGTAGAGCCCGACAGAGCCCGACAGGGCCCGACAGGGCCCGACAGGGGCCACTAGAGCCCGACAGAGCCCGACAGAGCCCAGTAGAGCCCAGTAGAGCCCGACAGAGCCCGACAGAGCCCGACAGAGCCCGACAGGGCCCGACAGAGCCCGACAGGGCCCGACAGGGCCCGACAGGGCCCAGTAGAGCCCGAAAGAGCCCGACAGAGCCCAGTAGAGCCCAGTAGAGCCCGACAGGGCCCGACAGGGCCCGACAGGGCCCAGTAGAGCCCGACAAAGCCCGACAGAGCCTGACAGAGCCCGACAGGGCCCGACAGGGCCCGACAGAGCCCGACAGAGCCCGACAGGGCCCAGTAGAGCCCGACAGAGCCCGACAGAGCCCGACAGAGCCCGACAGGGCCCGACAGGGCCCGACAGAGCCCGACAGAGCCCGACAGGGCCCGACAGAGCCCGACAGGGCCCGACAGGGCCCAGTAGAGCCCGATAGAGCCCGACAGAGCCCGACAGAGCCCGACAGGGCCCGACAGAGCCCGACAGAGCCCGACAGGGCCCGACAGGGCCCGACAGAGCCCGACAGGGCCCGATAGAGCCCGACAGGGCCCGACAGAGCTCGACAGAGCCCGACAGGGCACGACAGAGCCCGACAGAGCCCGACAGGGCCCGACAGAGCCCGACAGAGCCCAGTAGAGCCCGACAGAGCCCGACAGGGCCCGACAGGGCCCAGTAGAGCCCGACAGAGCCCAGTAGAGCCCAGTAGAGCCCGACAGAGCCCGACAGAGCCCGACAGGGCCCGACAGGGCCCGACAGGGCCCAGTAGAGCCCGACAGAGCCCGACAGAGCCCGACAGGGCCCGACAGGGCCCGACAGAGCCCGACAGGGCCCGACAGAGCCCGACAGAGCCCGACAGAGCCCGACAGGGCCCAGTAGAGCCCGACAGAGCCCGACAGTGCCCGACAGGGCCCGACAGAGCCCGACAGAGCCCGACAGAGCCCGACAGAGCCCGACAGAGCCCGACAGAGCCCGACAGAGCCCGACAGAGCCCGACAGGGCCCCACAGAGCCCGACAGAGCCCGACAGGGCCCAGTAGAGCCCGACAGAGCCCTACAGAGCCCGACAGAGCCCGACAGAGCCCAGTAGAGCCCAGTAGAGCCCGACAGAGCCCGACACAGCCCGACAGAGCCCGACAGAGCCCGACAGGGCCCGAAAGAGCCCGACAGAGTCCGACAGGGCCCGACAGGGCCCGACAGAGCCCGACAGAGCCTGACAGGGCCCGACAGAGCCCGACAGAGCCCGACAGGGCCCAGTAGAGCCCGACAGAGCCCGACAGAGCCCGACAGAGCCCGACAGGGCCCGACAGCGCCCGACAGAGCCCGACAGGGCCCGACAGAGCCCGACAGGGCCCGACAGAGCCCGACAGAGCCCGACAGGGCCCAGTAGAGCCCAGTAGAACCCGACAGAGCCCAGTAGAGCCCGACAGAGCCCGACAGAGCCCGACAGAGCCCGACAGGGCCCGACAGAGCCCGACAGAGCCCGACAGGGCCCGACAGAGCCCGACAGGGCCCAGTAGAGCCCGACAGAGCCCGACAGAGCCCAGTAGAGCCCGACAGAGCCCGACAGAGCCCGACAGGGCCCGACAGAGCCCGACAGAGCCCGACAGAGCCCAGTAGAGCCCGACAGAGCCCGTCAGGGCCCGACAGGGCCCGACAGGGCCCAGTAGAGCCCGACAGAGCCCGACAGAGCCCAGTAGAGCCCAGTAGAGCTCGACAGAGCCCAGTAGAGCCCGACAGAGCCCGACAGAGCCCGACAGGGCCCGACAGAGCCCGACAGGGCCCAGTAGAGCCCGACAGAGCTCGACAGAGCCCAGTAGAGCCCGACAGAGCCCGACAGAGCCCGACAGGGCCCGACAGAGCCCGACAGAGCCCGACAGGGCCCGACAGAGCCCGACAGAGCCCAGTAGAGCCCGACAGAGCCCGTCAGGGCCCGACAGGGCCCGACAGGGCCCAGTAGAGCCCGACAGAGCCCGACAGAGCCCAGGAGAGCCCAGTAGAGCCCGACAGAGCCCGACACAGCCCGACAGGGCCCGACAGAGCCCGACAGAGCCCGACAGGGCCCGACAGGGCCCGACAGGGCCCAGTAGAGCCCGACAGAGCCCGACAGAGCCCGACAGCGCCCGACAGAGCCCGACAGGGCCCGACAGGGCCCGACAGAGCCCAGTAGAGCCCGACAGAGCCTGACAGGGGCCAGTAGAGCCCGACAGAGCCCGACAGAGCCCGACAGAGCCCGACAGAGCCCGACAGGGCCCAGTAGAGCCCGACAGAGCCCGACAGAGCCCGACAGGGCCCGACAGGGCCCGACAGGGCCCGACAGAGCCCGACAGGGCCCGACAGGGCCCGACAGGTCCCGACAGGGCCCAGTAGAGCCCGACAGAGCCCGACAGGGCCCGACAGGGTCCGACAGGGCCCGACAGAGCCCGACAGAGCCCGACAGGGCCCGACAGGGCCCGACAGGGCCCGACAGGGCCCGACAGGGCCCGACAGAGCCCGACAGAGCCCGACAGGGCCCAGTAGAGCCCGACAGGGCCCAGTAGAGCCCGACAGAGCCCGACAGAGCCCGACAGGGCCCGACAGGGCCCGACAGGGCCCGACAGAGCCCGACAGGGCCCGACAGAGCCCGATAGGGCCCAGTAGAGCCCGACAGAGCCCGACAGAGCCCGACAGAGCCCAGTAGAGCCCGACAGAGCCCGACAGGGCCCGACAGGGCCCGACAGGGGCCAGTAGAGCCCGACAGAGCCCGACAGAGCCCAGTAGAGCCCAGTAGAGCCCGACAGAGCCCGACAGAGCCCGACAGAGCCCGACAGGGCCCGACAGAGCCCGACAGGGCTCGACAGAGCCCGACAGAGCCCGACAGGGCCCGACAGGGCCCGACAGAGCCCGACACGGCCCGACAGGGCCCAGTAGAGCCCGAAAGAGCCCGACAGAGCCCAGTAGAGCCCAGTAGAGCCCGAAAGGGCCCGACAGGGCCCGACAGGGCCCAGTAGAGCCCGACAGAGCCCGACAGAGCCTGACAGAGCCCGACAGGGCCCGACAGGGCCCGACAGAGCCCGACAGAGCCCGACAGGGCCCAGTAGAGCCCGACAGAGCCCGACAGAGCCCGACAGGGCCCGACAGGGCCCGACAGGCCCCGACAGAGCCCGACAGAGCCCGACAGGGCCCGACAGAGCCCGACAGGGCCCGACAGGGCCCAGTAGAGCCCGATAGAGCCCGACAGAGCCCGACAGAGCCCGACAGGGCCCGACAGAGCCCGACAGAGCCCGACAGGGCCCGACAGGGCCCGACAGCGCCCGACAGAGCCCGACAGGGCCCGATAGAGCCCGACAGGGCCCGACAGAGCCCGACAGAGCCCGACAGGGCACGACAGAGCCCGACAGAGCCCGACAGGGCCCGACAGAGCCCGACAGAGCCTGACAGAGCCCGACAGAGCCCGACAGGGCCCGACAGGGCCCAGTAGAGCCCGACAGAGCCCAGTAGAGCCCAGTAGAGCCCGACAGAGCCCGACAGAGCCCGACAGGGCCCGACAGGGCCTGACAGGGCCCAGTAGAGCCCGACAGAGCCCGACAGGGCCCGAGAGAACCCGACAGAGCCCGACAGGGCCCGACAGAGCCCGACAGAGCCCGACAGAGCCCAGTAGAGCCCGACAGAGCCCGACAGGGCCCGACAGAGCCCGACAGAGTCCGACAGGGCCCCACAGAGCCCGACAGAGCCCGACAGTGCCCAGTAGAGCCCGACAGAACCCGACAGAGCCCGACAGAGCCCGACAGAGCCCAGTAGAGCCCGACAGAGCCCGACAGAGCCCGACAGGGCCCGACAGGGCCCGACAGGGCCCGACAGAGCCCGACAGAGCCCGACAGGGCCCAGTAGAGCCCGACAGAGCCCGACAGAACCCGACAGAGCCCGACAGAGCCCAGTAGAGCCCGACAGAGCCCGACAGAGCCCGACAGGGCCCGACAGGGCCCGACAGAGCCCGACAGAGCCCGACAGGGCCCGACAGGGCCCGACAGAGCCCAGTAGAGCCCGACAGAGCCCGACAGAGCCCGACAGAGCCCGACAGGGCCCGACAGGGCCCGACAGGGCCCAGTAGAGCCCGACAGAGCCCGACAGAGCCCGACAGAGCCCGACAGGGCCCGACAGAGCCCGACAGAGCCCGACAGAGCCCGACAGGGCCCGACAGGGCCCGACAGAGCCCGACAGGGCCCGACAGGGCACGACAGAGCCCGACAGAGCCCGACAGAGCCCGACAGAGCCCAGTAGAGCCCGACAGAGCCCGACAGGGCCCGACAGGGCCCGACAGGGGCCAGTAGAGCCCGACAGAGCCCGACAGAGCCCAGTAGAGCCCAGTAGAGCCCGACAGAGCCCGACAGAGCCCGACAGAGCCCGACAGGGCCCGACAGAGCCCGACAGGGCTCGACAGAGCCCGACAGAGCCCGACAGGGCCCGACAGGGCCCGACAGAGCCCGACAGGGCCCGACAGGGCCCAGTAGAGCCCGAAAGAGCCCGACAGAGCCCAGTAGAGCCCAGTAGAGCCCGAAAGGGCCCGACAGGGCCCGACAGGGCCCAGTAGAGCCCGACAGAGCCCGACAGAGCCTGACAGAGCCCGACAGGGCCCGACAGGGCCCGACAGGGCCCGACAGAGCCCGACAGAGCCCGACAGAGCCCGACAGGGCCCGACAGGGCCCGACAGGGCCCGACAGAGCCCGACAGGGCCCGACAGAGCCCGACAGGGCCCGACAGGGCCCAGTAGAGCCCGATAGAGCCCGACAGAGCCCGACAGAGCCCGACAGGGCCCGACAGAGCCCGACAGAGCCCGACAGGGCCCGACAGGGCCCGACAGCGCCCGACAGAGCCCGACAGGGCCCGATAGAGCCCGACAGGGCCCGACAGAGCCCGACAGAGCCCGACAGGGCACGACAGAGCCCGACAGAGCCCGACAGGGCCCGACAGAGCCCGACAGAGCCTGACAGAGCCCGACAGAGCCCGACAGGGCCCGACAGGGCCCAGTAGAGCCCGACAGAGCCCAGTAGAGCCCAGTAGAGCCCGACAGAGCCCGACAGAGCCCGACAGGGCCCGACAGGGCCCAGTAGAGCCCGACAGAGCCCGACAGGGCCCGAGAGAACCCGACAGAGCCCGACAGGGCCCGACAGAGCCCGACAGAGCCCGACAGAGCCCAGTAGAGCCCGACAGAGCCCGACAGGGCCCGACAGGGCCCGACAGAGCCCGACAGGGCCCGACAGGTCCCGACAGGGCCCAGTAGAGCCCGACAGAGCCCGACAGAGCCCGACAGAGCCCGACAGGGCCCGACAGAGCCCGACAGGGCCCGACAGGGCCCGACAGAGCCCGACAGGGCCCGACAGAGCCCGACAGAGCCCGACAGAGCCCGACAGGGCCCGACAGAGCCCGACAGAGCCCGACAGGGCCCAGTAGAGCCCGACAGAGCCCGACAGAGCCCGACAGAGCCCGACAGAGCCCAGTAGAGTCCGACAGAGCCCGACAGAGCCCGACAGGGCCCGACAGAGCCCGACAGGGCCCGACAGGGCCCGACAGAGGCCGACAGAGCCCGACAGGGCCCGACAGAGCCCGACAGGGCCCAGTAGAGCCCGACAGAGCCCGACAGAGCCCGACAGAGCCCAGTAGAGCCCGACAGAGCCCGACAGGGCCCGACAGGGCCCGACAGGGGCCAGTAGAGCCCGACAGGGCCCGACAGAGCCCGACAGGGCCCAGTAGAGCCCGACAGAGCTCGACAGAGCCCAGTAGAGCCCGACAGAGCCCGACAGAGCCCGACAGGGCCCGACAGAGCCCGACAGAGCCCGACAGGGCCCGACAGAGCCCGACAGAGCCCAGTAGAGCCCGACAGAGCCCGTCAGGGCCCGACAGGGCCCGACAGGGCCCAGTAGAGCCCGACAGAGCCCGACAGAGCCCAGGAGAGCCCAGTAGAGCCCGACAGAGCCCGACAGAGCCCGACAGGGCCCGACAGAGCCCGACAGAGCCCGACAGGGCCCGACAGGGCCCGACAGGGCCCAGTAGAGCCCGACAGAGCCCGACAGAGCCCAGTAGAGCCCAGTAGAGCCCGACAGGGCCCGACAGGGCCCGACAGGGCCCAGTAGAGCCCGACAGAGCCCGACAGAGCCTGACAGAGCCCGACAGGGCCCGACAGGGCCCGACAGAGCCCGACAGAGCCCGACAGGGCCCAGTAGAGCCCGACAGAGCCCGACAGAGCCCGACAGAGCCCGACAGAGCCCGACAGGGCCCGACAGAGCCCGACAGAGCCCGACAGGGCCCGACAGAGCCCGACAGGGCCCGACAGGGCCCAGTAGAGCCCGATAGAGCCCGACAGAGCCCGACAGAGCCCGACAGGGCCCGACAGAGCCCGACAGAGCCCGACAGGGCCCGACAGGGCCCGACAGGGCCCGACAGAGCCCGACAGGGCCCGATAGAGCCCGACAGGGCCCGACAGAGCTCGACAGAGCCCGACAGGGCACGACAGAGCCCGACAGAGCCCGACAGGGCCCGACAGAGCGCGACAGAGCCCAGTAGAGCCCGACAGAGCCCGACAGGGCCCGACAGGGCCCAGTAGAGCCCGACAGAGCCCAGTAGAGACCAGTAGAGCCCGACAGAGCCCGACAGAGCCCGACAGAGCCCGACAGGGCCCGACAGGGCCCGACAGGGCCCAGTAGAGCCCGACAGAGCCCGACAGGGCCCGACAGAACCCGACAGAGCCCGACAGGGCCCGACAGAGCCCGACAGAGCCCGACAGGGCCCAGTAGAGCCCGACAGAGCCCGACAGAGCCCGACAGGGCCCGACAGGGCCCGACAGAGCCCGACAGAGCCCGACAGGGCCCGACAGAGCCCGACAGAGCCCGACAGAGCCCGACAGGGCCCCACAGAGCCCGACAGAGCCCGACAGGGCCCAGTAGAGCCCGACAGAGCCCGACAGAGCCCGACAGAGCCCGACAGAGCCCAGTAGAGCCCGACAGAGCCCGACAGAGCCCGACAGGGCCCGACAGAGCCCGACAGAGCCCGACAGAGCCCAGTAGAGCCCGACAGAGCCCGTCAGGGCCCGACAGGGCCCGACAGGGCCCAGTAGAGCCCGACAGAGCCCGACAGAGCCCAGTAGAGCCCAGTAGAGCCCGACAGAGCCCAGTAGAGCCCGACAGAGCCCGACAGAGCCCGACAGGGCCCGACAGAGCCCGACAGAGCCCGACAGGGCCCGACAGAGCCCGACAGGGCCCAGTAGAGCCCGACAGAGCTCGACAGAGCCCAGTAGAGCCCGACAGAGCCCGACAGAGCCCGACAGGGCCCGACAGAGCCCGACAGAGCCCGACAGGGCCCGACAGGGCCCGACAGAGCCCAGTAGAGCCCGACAGAGCCCGTCAGGGCCCGACAGGGCCCGACAGGGCCCAGTAGATCCCGACAGAGCCCGACAGAGCCCAGGAGAGCCCAGTAGAGCCCGACAGAGCCCGACAGAGCCCGACAGGGCCCGACAGAGCCCGACAGAGCCCGACAGGGCCCGACAGGGCCCGACAGGGCCCAGTAGAGCCCGACAGAGCCCGACAGCGCCCGACAGAGCCCGACAGGGCCCGACAGGGCCCGACAGAGCCCAGTAGAGCCCGACAGAGCCTGACAGGGGCCAGTAGAGCCCGACAGAGCCCGACAGAGCCCGACAGAGCCCGACAGGGCCCAGTAGAGCCCGACAGAGCCCGACAGAGCCCGACAGAGCCCGACAGGGCCCGACAGGGCCCGACAGAGCCCGACAGGGCCCGACAGAGCCCGACAGGGCCCGACAGGGCCCGACAGGTCCCGACAGGGCCCAGTAGAGCCCGACAGAGCCCGACAGGGCCCGACAGGGCCCGACAGAGCCCGACAGGGCCCGACAGAGCCCGACAGAGCCCGACAGAGCCCGACAGGGCCCGACAGAGCCCGACAGGGCCCGACAGAGCCCGACAGAGCCCGACAGGGCCCAGTAGAGCCCGACAGAGCCCGACAGAGCCCGACAGGGCCCGACAGGGCCCGACAGAGCCCGACAGAGCCCGACAGGGCCCGACAGAGCCCGATAGGGCCCAGTAGAGCCCGACAGAGCCCGACAGAGCCCGACAGAGCCCGACAGAGCCCGACAGAGCCCAGTAGATCCCGACAGAGCCCGACAGGGCCCGACAGGGCCCGACAGGGGCCAGTAGAGCCCGACAGAGCCCGACAGAGCCCAGTAGAGCCCAGTAGAGCCCGACAGAGCCCGACAGAGCCCGACAGAGCCCGACAGGGCCCGACAGGGCCCGACAGGGCCCGACAGAGCCCGACAGAGCCCGACAGGGCCCGACAGGGCCCGACAGGGCCCGACAGAGCCCGACAGGGCCCGACAGGGCCCAGTAGAGCCCGAAAGAGCCCGACAGAGCCCAGTAGAGCCCAGTAGAGCCCGAAAGGGCCCGACAGGGCCCGACAGGGCCCAGTAGAGCCCGACAGAGCCCGACAGAGCCTGACAGAGCCCGACAGGGCCCGACAGAGCCCGACAGAGCCTGACAGGGCCCGACAGAGCCCGACAGAGCCCGACAGAGCCCGATAGGGCCCAGTAGAGCCCGACAGAGCCCGACAGAGCCCGACAGCGCCCGACAGAGCCCGACAGGGCCCGACAGGGCCCGACAGAGCCCGACAGAGCCCGACAGGGCCCGACAGAGCCCGACAGGGCCCAGTAGAGCCCGACAGAGCCCGACAGAGCCCAGTAGAGCCCGACAGAGCCCGACAGGGCCCGACAGAGCCCGACAGAGCCCAGTAGAGCCCGACAGAGCCCGTTAGGGCCCGACAGGGCCCGACAGGGCCCAGTAGAGCCCGACAGAGCCCGACAGAGCCCAGTAGAGCCCAGTAGAGCCCGACAGAGCCCGACAGGGCCCGACAGAGCCCGACAGGGCCCGACAGGACCCAGTAGAGCCCGACAGAGCCCGACAGAGCCCGACAGAGCCCGACAGGGCCCGACAGGGCCCGACAGGGCCCAGTAGAGCCCGAAAGAGCCCGACAGAGCCCAGTAGAGCCCAGTAGAGCCCGACAGAGCCCGACAGAGCCCGACAGGGCCCGACAGCGCCCGACAGAGCCCGACAGGGCCCGACAGGGCCCGACAGAGCCCGACAGAGCCCGACAGGGCCCGACAGAGCCCGACAGGGCCCAGTAGAGCCCGACAGAGCCCGACAGAGCCCAGTAGAGCCCGACAGAGCCCGACAGAGCCCGACAGGGCCCGACAGAGCCCGACAGAGCCCGACAGAGCCCAGTAGAGCCCGACAGAGCCCGTTAGGGCCCGACAGGGCCCGACAGGGCCCAGTAGAGCCCGACAGAGCCCGACAGAGCCCAGTAGAGCCCAGTAGAGCCCGACAGAGCCCGACAGGGCCCGACAGAGCCCGACAGAGCCCGACAGGGCCCGACAGGGCCCGACAGGGCCCAGTAGAGCCCGACAGAGCCCGACAGGGCCCGACAGAGCCCGACAGGGCCCGACAGAGCCCGACAGGGCCCGACAGAGCCCGACAGAGCCCGACAGGGCCCGACAGAGCCCGACAGAGCACGACAGGGCCCAGTAGAGCCCGACAGAGCCCGACAGAGCCCGACAGAGCCCGACAGAGCCCGACAGAGCCCAATAGAGCCCGACAGAGCCCGACAGAGCCCGACAGGGCCCGACAGAGCCCGACAGGGCCCGACAGGGCCCGACAGAGGCCGACAGAGCCCGACAGGGCCCGACAGAGCCCGACAGGGCCCAGTAGAGCCCGACAGAGCCCGACAGAGCCCGACAGAGCCCAGTAGAGCCCGACAGAGCCCGACAGGGCCCGACAGGGCCCGACAGGGGCCACTAGAGCCCGACAGAGCCCGACAGAGCCCAGTAGAGCCCAGTAGAGCCCGACAGAGCCCGACAGAGCCCGACAGAGCCCGACAGGGCCCGACAGAGCCCGACAGGGCCCGACAGGGCCCGACAGGGCCCAGTAGAGCCCGAAAGAGCCCGACAGAGCCCAGTAGAGCCCAGTAGAGCCCGACAGGGCCCGACAGGGCCCGACAGGGCCCAGTAGAGCCCGACAGAGCCCGACAGAGCCTGACAGAGCCCGACAGGGCCCGACAGGGCCCGACAGAGCCCGACAGAGCCCGACAGGGCCCAGTAGAGCCCGACAGAGCCCGACAGAGCCCGACAGAGCCCGACAGGGCCCGACAGGGCCCGACAGAGCCCGACAGAGCCCGACAGGGCCCGACAGAGCCCGACAGGGCCCGACAGGGCCCAGTAGAGCCCGATAGAGCCCGACAGAGCCCGACAGAGCCCGACAGGGCCCGACAGAGCCCGACAGAGCCCGACAGGGCCCGACAGGGCCCGACAGAGCCCGACAGGGCCCGATAGAGCCCGACAGGGCCCGACAGAGCTCGACAGAGCCCGACAGGGCACGACAGAGCCCGACAGAGCCCGACAGGGCCCGACAGAGCCCGACAGAGCCCAGTAGAGCCCGACAGAGCCCGACAGGGCCCGACAGGGCCCAGTAGAGCCCGACAGAGCCCAGTAGAGCCCAGTAGAGCCCGACAGAGCCCGACAGAGCCCGACAGGGCCCGACAGGGCCCGACAGGGCCCAGTAGAGCCCGACAGAGCCCGACAGAGCCCGACAGGGCCCGACAGGGCCCGACAGATCCCGACAGGGCCCGACAGAGCCCGACAGAGCCCGACAGAGCCCGACAGGGCCCAGTAGAGCCCGACAGAGACCGACAGTGCCCGACAGGGCCCGACAGAGCCCGACAGAGCCCGACAGAGCCCGACAGGGCCCGACAGAGCCCGACAGAGCCCGACAGAGCCCGACAGGGCCCCACAGAGCCCGACAGAGCCCGACAGGGCCCAGTAGAGCCCGACAGAGCCCTACAGAGCCCGACAGAGCCCGACAGAGCCCGACAGGGCCCAGTAGAGCCCGACAGAGCCCGACACAGCCCGACAGAGCCCGACAGAGCCCGACAGGGCCCGAAAGAGCCCGACAGAGTCCGACAGGGCCCGACAGGGCCCGACAGAGCCCGACAGAGCCTGACAGGGCCCGACAGAGCCCGACAGAGCCCGACAGGGCCCAGTAGAGCCCGACAGAGCCCGACAGAGCCCGACAGAGCCCGACAGGGCCCGACAGCGCCCGACAGAGCCCGACAGCGCCCGACAGAGCCCGACAGGGCCCGACAGAGCCCGACAGAGCCCGACAGGGCCCAGTAGAGCCCAGTAGAACCCGACAGAGCCCAGTAGAGCCCGACAGAGCCCGACAGAGCCCGACAGAGCCCGACAGGGCCCGACAGAGCCCGACAGAGCCCGACAGGGCCCGACAGAGCCCGACAGGGCCCAGTAGAGCCCGACAGAGCCCGACAGAGCCCAGTAGAGCCCGACAGAGCCCGACAGAGCCCGACAGGGCCCGACAGAGCCCGACAGAGCCCGACAGAGCCCAGTAGAGCCCGACAGAGCCCGTCAGGGCCCGACAGGGCCCGACAGGGCCCAGTAGAGCCCGACAGAGCCCGACAGAGCCCAGTAGAGCCCAGTAGAGCTCGACAGAGCCCAGTAGAGC
The DNA here is from genome assembly GCF_036013445.1 of Caloenas nicobarica. Lineage (NCBI taxonomy): Eukaryota > Metazoa > Chordata > Aves > Columbiformes > Columbidae > Caloenas > Caloenas nicobarica. Next base: position 32,090 of record NW_027017551.1, read on the forward strand.
CCGACAGAGCCCGACAGAGCCCGACAGGGCCCGACAGAGCCCGACAGGGCCCAGTAGAGCCCGACAGAGCTCGACAGAGCCCAGTAGAGCCCGACAGAGCCCGACAGAGCCCGACAGGGCCCGACAGAGCCCGACAGAGCCCGACAGGGCCCGACAGAGCCCGACAGAGCCCAGTAGAGCCCGACAGAGCCCGTCAGGGCCCGACAGGGCCCGACAGGGCCCAGTAGAGCCCGACAGAGCCCGACAGAGCCCAGGAGAGCCCAGTAGAGCCCGACAGAGCCCGACACAGCCCGACAGGGCCCGACAGAGCCCGACAGAGCCCGACAGGGCCCGACAGGGCCCGACAGGGCCCAGTAGAGCCCGACAGAGCCCGACAGAGCCCGACAGCGCCCGACAGAGCCCGACAGGGCCCGACAGGGCCCGACAGAGCCCAGTAGAGCCCGACAGAGCCTGACAGGGGCCAGTAGAGCCCGACAGAGCCCGACAGAGCCCGACAGAGCCCGACAGAGCCCGACAGGGCCCAGTAGAGCCCGACAGAGCCCGACAGAGCCCGACAGGGCCCGACAGGGCCCGACAGGGCCCGACAGAGCCCGACAGGGCCCGACAGGGCCCGACAGGTCCCGACAGGGCCCAGTAGAGCCCGACAGAGCCCGACAGGGCCCGACAGGGTCCGACAGGGCCCGACAGAGCCCGACAGAGCCCGACAGGGCCCGACAGGGCCCGACAGGGCCCGACAGAGCCCGACAGGGCCCGACAGAGCCCGACAGAGCCCGACAGGGCCCAGTAGAGCCCGACAGGGCCCAGTAGAGCCCGACAGAGCCCGACAGAGCCCGACAGGGCCCGACAGGGCCCGACAGGGCCCGACAGAGCCCGACAGGGCCCGACAGAGCCCGATAGGGCCCAGTAGAGCCCGACAGAGCCCGACAGAGCCCGACAGAGCCCAGTAGAGCCCGACAGAGCCCGACAGGGCCCGACAGGGCCCGACAGGGGCCAGTAGAGCCCGACAGAGCCCGACAGAGCCCAGTAGAGCCCAGTAGAGCCCGACAGAGCCCGACAGAGCCCGACAGAGCCCGACAGGGCCCGACAGGGCCCGACAGGGCTCGACAGAGCCCGACAGAGCCCGACAGGGCCCGACAGGGCCCGACAGAGCCCGACAGGGCCCGACAGGGCCCAGTAGAGCCCGAAAGAGCCCGACAGAGCCCAGTAGAGCCCAGTAGAGCCCGAAAGGGCCCGACAGGGCCCGACAGGGCCCAGTAGAGCCCGACAGAGCCCGACAGAGCCTGACAGAGCCCGACAGGGCCCGACAGGGCCCGACAGAGCCCGACAGAGCCCGACAGGGCCCAGTAGAGCCCGACAGAGCCCGACAGAGCCCGACAGGGCCCGACAGGGCCCGACAGGCCCCGACAGAGCCCGACAGAGCCCGACAGGGCCCGACAGAGCCCGACAGGGCCCGACAGGGCCCAGTAGAGCCCGATAGAGCCCGACAGAGCCCGACAGAGCCCGACAGGGCCCGACAGGGCCCGACAGCGCCCGACAGAGCCCGACAGGGCCCGATAGAGCCCGACAGGGCCCGACAGAGCCCGACAGAGCCCGACAGGGCACGACAGAGCCCGACAGAGCCCGACAGGGCCCGACAGAGCCCGACAGAGCCTGACAGAGCCCGACAGAGCCCGACAGGGCCCGACAGGGCCCAGTAGAGCCCGACAGAGCCCAGTAGAGCCCAGTAGAGCCCGACAGAGCCCGACAGAGCCCGACAGGGCCCGACAGGGCCTGACAGGGCCCAGTAGAGCCCGACAGAGCCCGACAGGGCCCGAGAGAACCCGACAGAGCCCGACAGGGCCCGACAGAGCCCGACAGAGCCCGACAGAGCCCAGTAGAGCCCGACAGAGCCCGACAGGGCCCGACAGAGCCCGACAGAGTCCGACAGGGCCCCACAGAGCCCGACAGAGCCCGACAGTGCCCAGTAGAGCCCGACAGAACCCGACAGAGCCCGACAGAGCCCGACAGAGCCCAGTAGAGCCCGACAGAGCCCGACAGAGCCCGACAGGGCCCGACAGGGCCCGACAGAGCCCGACAGAGCCCGACAGAGCCCGACAGGGCCCAGTAGAGCCCGACAGAGCCCGACAGAACCCGACAGAGCCCGACAGAGCCCAGTAGAGCCCGACAGAGCCCGACAGAGCCCGACAGGGCCCGACAGGGCCCGACAGAGCCCGACAGAGCCCGACAGGGCCCGACAGGGCCCGACAGAGCCCAGTAGAGCCCGACAGAGCCCGACAGAGCCCGACAGAGCCCGACAGGGCCCGACAGGGCCCGACAGGGCCCAGTAGAGCCCGACAGAGCCCGACAGAGCCCGACAGAGCCCGACAGGGCCCGACAGAGCCCGACAGAGCCCGACAGAGCCCGACAGGGCCCGACAGGGCCCGACAGAGCCCGACAGGGCCCGACAGGGCACGACAGAGCCCGACAGAGCCCGACAGGGCCCGACAGAGCCCGACAGAGCCCGACAGAGCCCGACAGAGCCCAGTAGAGCCCAGTAGAGCCCGACAGAGCCCGACAGAGCCCGACAGGGCCCGACAGGGCCCGACAGGGCCCAGTAGAGCCCGACAGAGCCCGACAGAGCCCGACAGAGCCCGACAGAGCCCTACAGGGCCCGACAGGGCCCAGTAGAGCCCGACAGATCCCGACAGAGCCCGACAGAGCCCGACAGAGCCCAGTAGAGCCCAGTAGAGCCCGACAGAGCCCGACACAGCCCGACAGAGCCCGACAGAGCCCGACAGGGCCCGACAGAGCCTGACAGGGCCCGACAGGGCCCGACAGAGCCTGACAGGGCCCGACAGAGCCCGACAGAGCCCGACAGAGCCCGACAGGGCCCAGTAGAGCCCGACAGAGCCCGACAGAGCCCGACAGGGCCCGACAGCGCCCGACAGAGCCCGACAGGGCCCGACAGGGCCCGACAGAGCCCGACAGGGCCCGACAGAGCCCGACAGAGCCCGACAGGGCCCAGTAAAGCCCAGTAGAACCCGACAGAGCCCAGTAGAGCCCGACAGAGCCCGACAGAGCCCGACAGGGCCCGACAGAGCCCGACAGAGCCCGACAGGGCCCGACAGAGCCCGACAGAGCCCAGTAGAGCCCGACAGAGCCCGACAGAGCCCGACAGAGCCCAGAAGAGCCCGACAGAGCCCGTCAGGGCCCGACAGGGCCCGACAGGGCCCAGTAGAGCCCGACAGAGCCCGACAGAGCCCAGTAGAGCCCAGTAGAGCCCGACAGAGCCCAGTAGAGCCCGACAGAGCCCGACAGAGCCCGACAGGGCCCGACAGAGCCCGACAGAGCCCGACAGGGCCCAGTAGAGCCCGACAGAGCCCGACAGAGCCCAGTAGAGCCCGACAGAGCTTGACAGAGCCCGACAGGGCCCGACAGAGCCCGACAGAGCCCGACAGGGCCCGACAGAGCCCGACAGAGCCCGACAGAGCCCGACAGGGCCCGACAGGTCCCGACAGGGCCCAGTAGAGCCCGACAGAGCCCGACAGAGCCCAGGAGAGCCCAGTAGAGCCCGACAGAGCCCGACAGAGCCCGACAGGGCCCGACAGAGCCCGACAGAGCCCGACAGGCCCCGACAGGGCCCGACAGGGCCCAGTAGAGCCCGACAGAGCCCGACAGAGCCCGACAGAGCCCGACAGGGCCCGACAGAGCCCGACAGGGCCCGACAGGGCCCGACAGAGCCCAGTAGAGCCCGACAGAGCCCGACAGAGCCCGACAGAGCCCGACAGAGCCCGACAGGGCCCAGTAGAGCCCGACAGAGCCCGACAGAGCCCGACAGAGCCCGACAGGGCCCGACAGGGCCCGACAGAGCCCAACAGGGCCCGACAGGGCCCGACAGAGCCCGACAGGGCCCGACAGGGCCCGACAGGGCCCGACAGGTCCCAACAGGGCCCAGTAGAGCCCGACAGAGCCCGACAGGGCCCGACAGGGCCCGACAGAGCCCGACAGGGCCCGACAGAGCCCGACAGAGCCCGACAGAGCCCAGTAGAGCCCGACAGAGCCCGACAGGGCCCGACAGAGCCCGACAGAGTCCGACAGGGCCCCACAGAGCCCGACAGAGCCCGACAGTGCCCAGTAGAGCCCGACAGAACCCGACAGAGCCCGACAGAGCCCGACAGAGCCCAGTAGAGCCCGACAGAGCCCGACAGAGCCCGACAGGGCCCGACAGGGCCCGACAGAGCCCGACAGAGCCCGACAGAGCCCGACAGGGCCCAGTAGAGCCCGACAGAGCCCGACAGAACCCGACAGAGCCCGACAGAGCCCAGTAGAGCCCGACAGAGCCCGACAGAGCCCGACAGGGCCCGACAGGGCCCGACAGAGCCCGACAGAGCCCGACAGGGCCCGACAGGGCCCGACAGAGCCCAGTAGAGCCCGACAGAGCCCGACAGAGCCCGACAGAGCCCGACAGGGCCCGACAGGGCCCGACAGGGCCCAGTAGAGCCCGACAGAGCCCGACAGAGCCCGACAGAGCCCGACAGGGCCCGACAGAGCCCGACAGAGCCCGACAGAGCCCGACAGGGCCCGACAGGGCCCGACAGAGCCCGACAGGGCCCGACAGGGCACGACAGAGCCCGACAGAGCCCGACAGGGCCCGACAGAGCCCGACAGAGCCCGACAGAGCCCGACAGAGCCCGACAGAGCCCAGTAGAGCCCGACAGAGCCCGACAGAGCCCGACAGGGCCCGACAGGGCCCGACAGGGCCCAGTAGAGCCCGACAGAGCCCGACAGAGCCCGACAGAGCCCGACAGAGCCCTACAGGGCCCGACAGGGCCCAGTAGAGCCCGACAGATCCCGACAGAGCCCGACAGAGCCCGACAGAGCCCAGTAGAGCCCAGTAGAGCCCGACAGAGCCCGACACAGCCCGACAGAGCCCGACAGAGCCCGACAGGGCCCGACAGAGCCTGACAGGGCCCGACAGGGCCCGACAGAGCCTGACAGGGCCCGACAGAGCCCGACAGAGCCCGACAGAGCCCGACAGGGCCCAGTAGAGCCCGACAGAGCCCGACAGAGCCCGACAGGGCCCGACAGCGCCCGACAGAGCCCGACAGGGCCCGACAGGGCCCGACAGAGCCCGACAGGGCCCGACAGAGCCCGACAGAGCCCGACAGGGCCCAGTAAAGCCCAGTAGAACCCGACAGAGCCCAGTAGAGCCCGACAGAGCCCGACAGAGCCCGACAGGGCCCGACAGAGCCCGACAGAGCCCGACAGGGCCCGACAGAGCCCGACAGAGCCCAGTAGAGCCCGACAGAGCCCGACAGAGCCCGACAGAGCCCAGAAGAGCCCGACAGAGCCCGTCAGGGCCCGACAGGGCCCGACAGGGCCCAGTAGAGCCCGACAGAGCCCGACAGAGCCCAGTAGAGCCCAGTAGAGCCCGACAGAGCCCAGTAGAGCCCGACAGAGCCCGACAGAGCCCGACAGGGCCCGACAGAGCCCGACAGAGCCCGACAGGGCCCAGTAGAGCCCGACAGAGCCCGACAGAGCCCAGTAGAGCCCGACAGAGCTTGACAGAGCCCGACAGGGCCCGACAGAGCCCGACAGAGCCCGACAGGGCCCGACAGAGCCCGACAGAGCCCGACAGAGCCCGACAGGGCCCGACAGGTCCCGACAGGGCCCAGTAGAGCCCGACAGAGCCCGACAGAGCCCAGGAGAGCCCAGTAGAGCCCGACAGAGCCCGACAGAGCCCGACAGGGCCCGACAGAGCCCGACAGAGCCCGACAGGCCCCGACAGGGCCCGACAGGGCCCAGTAGAGCCCGACAGAGCCCGACAGAGCCCGACAGAGCCCGACAGGGCCCGACAGAGCCCGACAGGGCCCGACAGGGCCCGACAGAGCCCAGTAGAGCCCGACAGAGCCCGACAGAGCCCGACAGAGCCCGACAGAGCCCGACAGGGCCCAGTAGAGCCCGACAGAGCCCGACAGAGCCCGACAGAGCCCGACAGGGCCCGACAGGGCCCGACAGAGCCCAACAGGGCCCGACAGGGCCCGACAGAGCCCGACAGGGCCCGACAGGGCCCGACAGGGCCCGACAGGTCCCAACAGGGCCCAGTAGAGCCCGACAGAGCCCGACAGGGCCCGACAGGGCCCGACAGAGCCCGACAGGGCCCGACAGAGCCCGACAGAGCCCGACAGGGCCCGACAGGGCCCGACAGAGCCCGACAGGGCCCGACAGAGCCCGACAGAGCCCGAAAGGGCCCGACAGAGCCCGATAGGGCCCAGTAGAGCCCGACAGAGCCCGACAGAGCCCAACAGAGCCCGACAGAGCCCAGTAGAGCCCGACAGAGCCCGACAGAGCCCGACAGAGGCCAGTAGAGCCCGACAGAGCCCGACAGGGCCCGACAGGGCCCGACAGGGGCCAGTAGAGCCCGACAGAGCCCGACAGAGCCCAGTAGAGCCCAGTAGAGCCCGACAGAGCCCGACAGAGCCCGACAGAGCCCGACAGAGCCCGACAGGGCCCGACAGAGCCCGACAGAGCCCGACAGGGCCCGACAGGGCCCGACAGAGCCCGACAGGGCCCGACAGGGCCCGACAGGGCCCAGTAGAGCCCGACAGAGCCCGACAGAGCCCGACAGGGCCCAGTAGAGCCCGACAGGGCCCGACAGGGCCCGACAGGGCCCAGTAGAGCCCGACAGAGCCCGACAGAGCCTGACAGAGCCCGACAGGGCCCGACAGGGCCCGACAGAGCCCAACAGAGCCCGACAGGGCCCAGTAGAGCCCGACAGAGCCCGACAGGGCCCGACAGGGCCCGACAGAGCCCGACAGGGCCCGACAGGGCCCGACAGGGCCCGACAGGGCCCAGTAGAGCCCGACAGAGCCCGACAGAGCCCGACAGGGCCCGACAGAGCGCGACAGAGCCCGACAGGGCCCGACAGGTCCCGACAGAGCCCGACAGGGCCCGACAGAGCCCGACAGAGCCCGACAGGGCCCGACAGAGCCCGACAGGGCCCGACAGAGCCCGACAGAGCCCGACAGGGCCCGACAGGTCCCGACAGAGCCCGACAGGGCCCGACAGAGCCCGACAGAGCCCGACAGGGCCCGACAGAGCCCGACAGAGCCCGACAGGGCCCAGTAGAGCCCGACAGAGCCCGACAGAGCCCGACAGGGCCCGACAGAGCCCGACAGGGCCCGACAGGGCCCGACAGAGCCCGACAGAGCCCGACAGGGCCCGACAGAGCCCGACAGAGCCCAGTAGAGCCCGACAGGGCCCGACAGGGCCCGACAGGGCCCGACAGGGGCCAGTAGAGCCCGACAGAGCCCGACAGAGCCCGACAGAGCCCAGTAGAGCCCGACAGGGCCCGACAGGGCCCGACAGGGCCCGACAGGGCCCGACAGGGGCCAGTAGAGCCCGACAGAGCCCGACAGAGCCCAGTAGAGCCCAGTAGAGCCCGACAGAGCCCGACAGGGCCCGACAGAGCCCGACAGAGCCCGACAGGGCCCGACAGGGCCCGACAGGGCCCGACAGGGCCCGACAGAGCCCGACAGAGCCCGACAGAGCCCGACAGGGCCCGACAGGGCCCAGTAGAGCCCGAAAGAGCCCGACAGAGCCCAGTAGAGCCCAGTAGAGCCCGACAGGGCCCGACAGGGCCCGACAGGGCCCAGTAGAGCCCGACAGAGCCCGACAGAGCCTGACAGAGCCCGACAGGGCCCGACAGGGCCCGACAGAGCCCGACAGAGCCCGACGGGGCCCAGTAGAGCCCGACAGAGCCCGACAGAGCCCGACAGAGCCCGACAGGGCCCAGTAGAGCCCGACAGAGCCCGACAGAGCCCGACAGGGCCCGACAGAGCCCGACAGAGCCCGACAGGGCCCGACAGAGCCCGACAGAGCCCGACAGAGCCCGACAGGGCCCGACAGGTCCCGACAGGGCCCAGTAGAGCCCGACAGAGCCCGACAGAGCCCAGGAGAGCCCAGTAGAGCCCGACAGAGCCCGACAGAGCCCGACAGGGCCCGACAGGGCCCGACAGAGCCCGACAGAGCCCGACAGGCCCCGACAGGGCCCGACAGGGCCCAGTAGAGCCCGACAGAGCCCGACAGAGCCCGACAGGGCCCGACAGAGCCCGACAGGGCCCGACAGGGCCCGACAGAGCCCAGTAGAGCCCGACAGAGCCTGACAGGGGCCAGTAGAGCCCGACAGAGCCCGACAGAGCCCGACAGAGCCCGACAGAGCCCGACAGGGCCCAGTAGAGCCCGACAGAGCCCGACAGAGCCCGACAGAGCCCGACAGGGCCCGACAGGGCCCGACAGAGCCCAACAGGGCCCGACAGGGCCCGACAGAGCCCGACAGGGCCCGACAGGGCCCGACAGGGCCCGACAGGTCCCAACAGGGCCCAGTAGAGCCCGACAGAGCCCGACAGGGCCCGACAGGGCCCGACAGAGCCCGACAGGGCCCGACAGAGCCCGACAGGGCCCGACAGGGCCCGACAGAGCCCGACAGGGCCCGACAGAGCCCGACAGAGCCCGAAAGGGCCCGACAGAGCCCGATAGGGCCCAGTAGAGCCCGACAGAGCCCGACAGAGCCCAACAGAGCCCGACAGAGCCCAGTAGAGCCCGACAGAGCCCGACAGAGCCCGACAGAGCCCAGTAGAGCCCGACAGAGCCCGACAGGGCCCGACAGGGCCCGACAGGGGCCAGTAGAGCCCGACAGAGCCCGACAGAGCCCAGTAGAGCCCAGTAGAGCCCGACAGAGCCCGACAGAGCCCGACAGAGCCCGACAGAGCCCGACAGGGCCCGACAGAGCCCGACAGAGCCCGACAGGGCCCGACAGGGCCCGACAGAGCCCGACAGGGCCCGACAGGGCCCGACAGGGCCCAGTAGAGCCCGACAGAGCCCGACAGAGCCCGACAGGGCCCAGTAGAGCCCGACAGGGCCCGACAGGGCCCGACAGGGCCCAGTAGAGCCCGACAGAGCCCGACAGAGCCTGACAGAGCCCGACAGGGCCCGACAGGGCCCGACAGAGCCCGACAGGGCCCGACAGGGCCCAGTAGAGCCCGACAGAGCCCGACAGGGCCCGACAGGGCCCGACAGAGCCCGACAGGGCCCGACAGGGCCCGACAGGGCCCGACAGGGCCCAGTAGAGCCCGACAGAGCCCGACAGAGCCCGACAGGGCCCGACAGAGCGCGACAGAGCCCGACAGGGCCCGACAGGTCCCGACAGAGCCCGACAGGGCCCGACAGAGCCCGACAGAGCCCGACAGGGCCCGACAGAGCCCGACAGGGCCCGACAGAGCCCGACAGAGCCCGACAGGGCCCGACAGGTCCCGACAGAGCCCGACAGGGCCCGACAGAGCCCGACAGAGCCCGACAGGGCCCGACAGAGCCCGACAGGGCCCAGTAGAGCCCGACAGAGCCCGACAGAGCCCGACAGGGCCCGACAGAGCCCGACAGGGCCCGACAGGGCCCGACAGAGCCCGACAGAGCCCGACAGGGCCCGACAGAGCCCGACAGAGCCCAGTAGAGCCCGACAGGGCCCGACAGGGCCCGACAGGGCCCGACAGGGGCCAGTAGAGCCCGACAGAGCCCGACAGAGCCCGACAGAGCCCAGTAGAGCCCGACAGGGCCCGACAGGGCCCGACAGGGCCCGACAGGGGCCAGTAGAGCCCGACAGAGCCCGACAGAGCCCAGTAGAGCCCAGTAGAGCCCGACAGAGCCCGAGAGAGCCCGACAGAGCCCGACAGGGCCCGACAGAGCCCGACAGAGCCCGACAGGGCCCGACAGGGCCCGACAGAGCCCGACAGGGCCCGACAGAGCCCGACAGAGCCCGACAGAGCCCGACAGGGCCCGACAGGGCCCGACAGGGCCCAGTAGAGCCCGAAAGAGCCCGACAGAGCCCAGTAGAGCCCAGTAGAGCCCGACAGGGCCCGACAGGGCCCGACAGGGCCCAGTAGAGCCCGACAGAGCCCGACAGAGCCTGACAGAGCCCGACAGGGCCCGACAGGGCCCGACAGAGCCCGACAGAGCCCGACGGGGCCCAGTAGAGCCCGACAGAGCCCGACAGAGCCCGACAGAGCCCGACAGGGCCCAGTAGAGCCCGACAGAGCCCGACAGAGCCCGACAGAGCCCGACAGGGCCCGACAGGGCCCGACAGGGCCCGACAGAGCCCGACAGAGCCCGACAGGGCCCGATAGAGCCCGACAGGGCCCGACAGAGCCCGACAGAGCCCGACAGGGCCTGACAGAGCCCGACAGAGCCCGACAGGGCCCGACAGAGCCCGACAGAGCCTGACAGAGCCCGACAGAGCCCGACAGGGCCCGACAGGGCCCAGTAGAGCCCGACAGAGCCCGACAGGGCCCGACAGAACCCGACAGAGCCCGACAGGGCCCGACAGAGCCCGACAGAGCCCGACAGGGCCCAGTAGAGCCCGACAGAGCCCGACAGAGCCCGACAGAGCCCGACAGGGTCCGACAGAGCCCGACAGAGCCCGACAGGGCCCGACAGAGCCCGACAGGGCCCGACAGAGCCCGACAGAGCCCGACAGAGCCCGACAGGGCCCGACAGAGCCCGACAGAGCCCGACAGGGCCCAGTAGAGCCCGACAGAGCCCGACAGAGCCCGACAGAGCCCAGTAGAGCCCGACAGAGCCCGACAGAGCCCGACAGGGCCCGACAGGGCCCGACAGAGCCCGACAGAGCCCGACAGAGCCCGACAGGGCCCAGTAGAGCACGACAGATCCCGACAGAGCCCGACAGAGCCCGACAGAGCCCAGTAGAGCCCGACAGAGCCCGACAGAGCCCGACAGGGCCCGACAGGGCCCGACAGGGCCCGACAGGGCCCGACAGAGCCCAGTAGAGCCCGACAGAGCCCGACAGAGCCCGACAGAGCCCGACAGGGCCCGACAGGGCCCGACAGGGCCCAGTAGAGCCCGACAGAGCCCGACAGAGCCCGACAGAGCCCGACAGGGCCCGACAGAGCGCGACAGAGCCCGACAGGGCCCGACAGGTCCCGACAGAGCCCGACAGGGCCCGACAGAGCCCGACAGAGCCCGACAGGGCCCGACAGAGCCCGACAGGGCCCGACAGAGCCCGACAGAGCCCGACAGGGCCCGACAGGTCCCGACAGAGCCCGACAGGGCCCGACAGAGCCCGACAGAGCCCGACAGGGCCCGACAGAGCCCGACAGGGCCCAGTAGAGCCCGACAGAGCCCGACAGAGCCCGACAGGGCCCGACAGAGCCCGACAGGGCCCGACAGGGCCCGACAGAGCCCGACAGAGCCCGACAGGGCCCGACAGAGCCCGACAGAGCCCAGTAGAGCCCGACAGGGCCCGACAGGGCCCGACAGGGCCCGACAGGGGCCAGTAGAGCCCGACAGAGCCCGACAGAGCCCGACAGAGCCCAGTAGAGCCCGACAGGGCCCGACAGGGCCCGACAGGGCCCGACAGGGGCCAGTAGAGCCCGACAGAGCCCGACAGAGCCCAGTAGAGCCCAGTAGAGCCCGACAGAGCCCGAGAGAGCCCGACAGAGCCCGACAGGGCCCGACAGAGCCCGACAGAGCCCGACAGGGCCCGACAGGGCCCGACAGAGCCCGACAGGGCCCGACAGAGCCCGACAGAGCCCGACAGAGCCCGACAGGGCCCGACAGGGCCCGACAGGGCCCAGTAGAGCCCGAAAGAGCCCGACAGAGCCCAGTAGAGCCCAGTAGAGCCCGACAGGGCCCGACAGGGCCCGACAGGGCCCAGTAGAGCCCGACAGAGCCCGACAGAGCCTGACAGAGCCCGACAGGGCCCGACAGGGCCCGACAGAGCCCGACAGAGCCCGACGGGGCCCAGTAGAGCCCGACAGAGCCCGACAGAGCCCGACAGAGCCCGACAGGGCCCAGTAGAGCCCGACAGAGCCCGACAGAGCCCGACAGAGCCCGACAGGGCCCGACAGGGCCCGACAGGGCCCGACAGAGCCCGACAGAGCCCGACAGGGCCCGATAGAGCCCGACAGGGCCCGACAGAGCCCGACAGAGCCCGACAGGGCCTGACAGAGCCCGACAGAGCCCGACAGGGCCCGACAGAGCCCGACAGAGCCTGACAGAGCCCGACAGAGCCCGACAGGGCCCGACAGGGCCCAGTAGAGCCCGACAGAGCCCGACAGGGCCCGACAGAACCCGACAGAGCCCGACAGGGCCCGACAGAGCCCGACAGAGCCCGACAGGGCCCAGTAGAGCCCGACAGAGCCCGACAGAGCCCGACAGAGCCCGACAGGGTCCGACAGAGCCCGACAGAGCCCGACAGGGCCCGACAGAGCCCGACAGGGCCCGACAGAGCCCGACAGAGCCCGACAGAGCCCGACAGGGCCCGACAGAGCCCGACAGAGCCCGACAGGGCCCAGTAGAGCCCGACAGAGCCCGACAGAGCCCGACAGAGCCCAGTAGAGCCCGACAGAGCCCGACAGAGCCCGACAGGGCCCGACAGGGCCCGACAGAGCCCGACAGAGCCCGACAGAGCCCGACAGGGCCCAGTAGAGCACGACAGATCCCGACAGAGCCCGACAGAGCCCGACAGAGCCCAGTAGAGCCCGACAGAGCCCGACAGAGCCCGACAGGGCCCGACAGGGCCCGACAGGGCCCGACAGGGCCCGACAGAGCCCAGTAGAGCCCGACAGAGCCCGACAGAGCCCGACAGAGCCCGACAGGGCCCGACAGGGCCCGACAGGGCCCAGTAGAGCCCGACAGAGCCCGACAGAGCCCGACAGAGCCCGACAGGGCCCGACAGAGCCCGACAGGGCCCGACAGGGCACGACAGAGCCGGACAGAGCCCGACAGGGCCCGACAGAGCCCGACAGAGCCCGACAGGGCCCGACAGGGCCCGACAGGGCCCGACAGGGCCCGACAGAGCCCGACAGAGCCCGACAGGGCCCAGTAGAGCCCGACAGAGCCCGACAGAGCCCGACAGAGCCCGACAGGGCCCGACAGAGCCCGACAGGGCCCGACAGGGCCCGACAGAGCCCGACAGAGCCCGACAGGGCCCGACAGAGCCCGATAGGGCCCAGTAGAGCCCGACAGAGCCCGACAGAGCCCGACAGAGCCCGACAGAGCCCAGTAGAGCCCGACAGAGCCCGACAGAGCCCGACAGAGCCCAGTAGAGCCCGACAGAGCCCGACAGGGCCCGACAGGGCCCGACAGGGGCCAGTAGAGCCCGACAGAGCCCGACAGAGCCCAGTAGAGCCCAGTAGAGCCCGACAGAGCCCGACAGAGCCCGACAGAGCCCGACAGAGCCCGACAGGGCCCGACAGAGCCCGACAGGGCCCGACAGGGCCCGACAGAGCCCGACAGGGCCCGACAGGGCCCAGTAGAGCCCGAAAGAGCCCGACAGAGCCCAGTAGAGCCCAGTAGAGCCCGACAGGGCCCGACAGAGCCCGACAGAGCCCGACAGGGCCCGACAGGGCCCGACAGAGCCCGACAGAGCCCGACAGGGCCCAGTAGAGCCCGACAGAGCCCGACAGAGCCCGACAGGGCCCAGTAGAGCCCGACAGAGCCCGACAGAGCCCGACAGAGCCCGACAGGGCCCGACAGGGCCCGACAGGGCCCGACAGAGCCCGACAGGGCCCGATAGAGCCCGACAGGGCCCGACAGGGCCCGACAGGTCCCGACAGGGCCCAGTAGAGCCCGATAGAGCCCGACAGAGCCCGACAGAGCCCGACAGGGCCCGACAGAGCCCGACAGAGCCCGACAGGGCCCGACAGGGCCCGACAGAGCCCGACAGGGCCCGATAGAGCCCGACAGGGCCCGACAGAGCCCGACAGGGCCCGACAGGGCCCGACAGGGCCCAGTAGAGCCCGACAGAGCCCGACAGAGCCCGACAGAGCCCGACAGGGCCCGACAGAGCCCGACAGAGCCCGACAGGGCCCGACAGGGCCCGACAGAGCCCGACAGGGCCCGACAGGGCACGACAGAGCCCGACAGAGCCCGACAGCGCCCGACAGAGCCCGACAGAGCCCAACAGAGCCCGACAGAACCCGACAGAGCCCGACAGAGCCCGACAGAGCCCAGTAGAGCCCGACAGAGCCCGACAGAGCCCGACAGAGCCCGACAGGGCCCGACAGGGCCCAGTAGAGCCCGACAGAGCCCGACAGAGCCCGACAGAGCCCGACAGAGCCCGACAGGGCCCGACAGGGCCCAGTAGAGCCCGACAGATCCCGACAGAGCCCGACAGAGCCCGACAGAGCCCAGTAGAGCCCAGTAGAGCCCGACAGAGCCCGACAGAGCCCGACAGGGCCCGACAGAGCCCGACAGAGCCCGACAGGGACCGACAGGGCCCAGTAGAGCCTGACAGAGCCCGACAGGGCCCGACAGAGCCCGACAGAGCCTGACAGGGCCCGACAGAGCCCGACAGAGCCCGACAGAGCCCGACAGGGCCCAGTAGAGCCCGACAGAGCCCGACAGAGCCCGACAGAGCCCGACAGGGCCCGACAGCGCCCGACAGAGCCCGACAGGGCCCGACAGGGCCCGACAGGGCCCAGTAGAGCCCGACAGGGCCCGACAGAGCCCGACAGGGCCCGACAGGGCCCGACAGAGCCCAGTACAGCCCGACAGAGCCCGACAGAGCCCGACAGAGCCCAGTAGAGCCCGACAGAGCCCGACAGAGCCCGACAGGGCCCGACAGGGCCCGACAGAGCCCGACAGGGCCTGACAGGGCCCGACAGAGCCCGACAGAGCCCGACAGGGCCCGACAGGGCCCGACAGAGCCCAGTAGAGCCCGACAGAGCCCGACAGAGCCCGACAGAGCCCGACAGGGCCCGAAAGGGCCCGACAGGGCCCAGTAGAGCCCGACAGAGCCCGACAGAGCCCGACAGAGCCCGACAGGGCCCGACAGGGCCCGACAGGGCCCAGTAGAGCCCGACAGGGCCCCACAGAGCCCAACAGAGCCCGACAGGGCCCCACAGAGCCCGACAGAGCCCAGTAGAGCCCGACAGAGCCCGACAGAGCCCGACAGGGCCCGACAGGGCCCGACAGAGCCCGACAGAGCCCGACAGAGCCCGACAGGGCCCAGTAGAGCCCGACAGAGCCCGACAGAGCCCGACAGAGCCCAGTAGAGCCCGACAGAGCCCGACAGAGCCCGACAGGGCCCGACAGGGCCCGACAGAGCCCGACAGAGCCCGACAGGGCCCGACAGGGCCCGACAGGGCCCGACAGGGCCCAGTAGAGCCCGACAGAGCCCGACAGAGCCCGACAGAGCCCGACAGGGCCCGACAGAGCCCGACAGAGCCCGACAGGGCCCGACAGGGCCCGACAGAGCCCAGTAGAGCCCAGTAGAGCCCGACAGAGCCCGACAGAGCCCGACAGAGCCCGACAGGGCCCGACAGGGCCCAGTAGAGCCCGACAGAGCCCGACAGAGCCCGACAGAGCCCGACAGGGCCCGACAGAGCCCGACAGAGCCTGACAGGGCCCGACAGAGCCCGACAGAGCCCGACAGGGCCCAGTAGAGCCCGACAGAGCCCGACAGAGCCCGACAGAGCCCGACAGGGCCCGACAGGGCCCGACAGAGCCCGACAGAGCCCGACAGGGCCCGACAGAGCCCGACAGAGCCCGACAGGGCCCGACAGGGCCCGACAGAGCCCGACAGGGCCCAGTAGAGCCCGACAGAGCCCGACAGAGCCCAGTAGAGCCCGACAGAGCCCGACAGAGCCCGACAGGGCCCGACAGAGCCCGACAGAGCCCGACAGGGCCCGACAGAGCCCGACAGAGCCCGACAGAGCCCAGTAGAGCCCGACAGAGCCCGTCAGGGCCCGACAGGGCCCGATAGGGCCCAGTAGAGCCCGACAGAGCCCGACAGAGCCCAGTAGAGCCCAGTAGAGCCCGACAGAGCCCAGTAGAGCCCGACAGAGCCCGACAGAGCCCGACACGGCCCGACAGAGCCCGACAGAGCCCGACAGGGCCCGACAGAGCCCGACAGGGCCCAGTAGAGCCCGACAGGGCCCGACAGAGCCCAGTAGAGCCCGACAGAGCCCGACAGAGCCCGACAGGGCCCAGTAGAGCCCGACAGAGCCCGTCAGGGCCCGACAGGGCCCGACAGGGCCCAGTAGAGCCCGACAGAGCCCGACAGAGCCCAGTAGACCCCAGTAGAGCCCGACAGAGCCCGACAGAGCCCGACAGGGCACGACAGAGCCCGACAGAGCCCGACAGGGCCCGACAGAGCCCGACAGAGCCTGACAGAGCCCGACAGAGCCCGACAGGGCCCGACAGGGCCCAGTAGAGCCCGACAGAGCCCAGTAGAGCCCAGTAGAGCCCGACAGAGCCCGACAGAGCCCGACAGAGCCCGACAGGGCCCGACAGGGCCCGACAGGGCCCAGTAGAGCCCGACAGAGCCTGACAGGGCCCGACAGAGCCCGACAGAGCCCGACAGGGCCCGACAGAGCCCGACAGGGCCCGACAGGGCCCAGTAGAGCCCGACAGAGCCCGACAGAGCCCGACAGAGCCCGACAGGGCCCGAGAGAGCCCGACAGGGCCCGACAGAGCCCGACAGAGCCCGACAGAGCCCGACAGGGCCCCACAGAGCCCAACAGAGCCCGACAGGGCCCCACAGAGCCCGACAGAGCCCAGTAGAGCCCGACAGAGCCCGACAGAGCCCGACAGGGCCCGACAGGGCCCGACAGGGCCCGACATAGCCCGACAGAGCCCGACAGGGCCCAGTAGAGCCCGACAGAGCCCGACAGAGCCCGACAGAGCCCAGTAGAGCCCGACAGAGCCCGACAGAGCCCGACAGGGCCCGACAGGGCCCGACAGGGCCCGACAGAGCCCGACATGGCCCGACAGGGCCCGACAGGGCCCAGTAGAGCCCGACAGAGCCCGACAGAGCCCGACAGAGCCCGACAGGGCCCGACAGAGCCCGACAGAGCCCGACAGGGCCCGACAGGGCCCGACAGAGCCCAGTAGAGCCCAGTAGAGCCCGACAGAGCCCGACAGAGCCCGACAGAGCCCGACAGGGCCCGACAGGGCCCAGTAGAGCCCGACAGAGCCCGACAGAGCCCGACAGAGCCCGACAGGGCCCGACAGGGCCCAGTAGAGCCCGACAGATCCCGACAGAGCCCGACAGAGCCCGACAGAGCCCAGTAGAGCCCAGTAGAGCCCGACAGAGCCCGACACAGCCCGACAGAGCCCGACAGAGCCCGACAGAGCCCGACATAGCCCGACAGGGCCCGACAGAGCCCGACAGAGCCCGACAGGGCCCGACAGAGCCCGACAGAGCCTGACAGGGCCCGACAGAGCCCGACAGAGCCCGACAGAGCCCGACAGGGCCCAGTAGAGCCCGACAGAGCCCGACAGAGCCCGACAGAGCCCGACAGAGCCCGACAGGGCCCGACAGGGCCCGACAGAGCCCGACAGAGCCCGACAGGGCCCGACAGAGCCCGACAGAGCCCGACAGGGCCCGACAGGGCCCGACAGAGCCCGACAGGGCCCAGTAGAGCCCGACAGAGCCCGACAGAGCCCAGTAGAGCCCGACAGAGCCCGACAGAGCCCGACAGGGCCCGACAGAGCCCGACAGAGCCCGACAGGGCCCGACAGAGCCCGACAGAGCCCGACAGAGCCCAGTAGAGCCCGACAGAGCCCGTCAGGGCCCGACACGGCCCGACAGAGCCCGACAGAGCCCGACAGGGCCCGACAGGGCCCAGTAGAGCCCGACAGAGCCCAGTAGAGCCCAGTAGAGCCCGACAGAGCCCGACAGAGCCCGACAGAGCCCGACAGGGCCCGACAGGGCCCGACAGGGCCCAGTAGAGCCCGACAGAGCCTGACAGGGCCCGACAGAGCCCGACAGAGCCCGACAGGGCCCGACAGAGCCCGACAGGGCCCGACAGGGCCCAGTAGAGCCCGACAGAGCCCGACAGAGCCCGACAGAGCCCGACAGGGCCCGACAGAGCCCGACAGGGCCCGACAGAGCCCGACAGGGCCCGACAGAGCCCGACAGGGCCCCACAGAGCCCAACAGAGCCCGACAGGGCCCCACAGAGCCCGACAGAGCCCAGTAGAGCCCGACAGAGCCCGACAGAGCCCGACAGGGCCCGACAGGGCCCGACAGGGCCCGACAGAGCCCGACAGAGCCCGACAGGGCCCAGTAGAGCCCGACAGAGCCCGACAGAGCCCGACAGAGCCCAGTAGAGCCCGACAGAGCCCGACAGAGCCCGACAGGGCCCGACAGGGCCCGACAGGGCCCGACAGAGCCCGACAGGGCCCGACAGGGCCCGAGAGGGCCCGACAGGGCCCAGTAGAGCCCGACAGAGCCCGACAGAGCCCGACAGAGCCCGACAGGGCCCGACAGAGCCCGACAGAGCCCGACAGGGCCCGACAGGGCCCGACAGAGCCCAGTAGAGCCCAGTAGAGCCCGACAGAGCCCGACAGAGCCCGACAGAGCCCGACAGAGCCCGACAGGGCCCAGTAGAGCCCGACAGAGCCCGACAGAGCCCGACAGAGCCCAGTAGAGCCCAGTAGAGCCCGACAGGGCCCGACAGGGCCCGACAGAGCCCGACAGAGCCCGACAGGGCCCGACAGGGCCCGACAGAGCCCGACAGAGCCCGACAGGGCCCGACAGGGCCCAGTAGAGCCCGACAGAGCCCGACAGAGCCCGACAGAACCCGTCAGAGCCCGACAGAGCCCGACAGAGCCCGACAGAGCCCGACAGGTCCCAGTAGAGCCCGACAGAGCCCGACAGAGCCCGACAGAGCCCGACAGGGCCCGACAGAGCCCGACAGAGCCCGACAGAGCCCGACAGGGCCCGACAGAGCCCAGTAGAGCCCGACAGAGCCGAGAGGGCCCGACAGAGCCCGACAGAGCCCGACAGAGCCCGACAGGGCCCGACAGAGCCCGACAGAGCCCGACAGAGCCCGACAGGGCCCAGTAGAGCCCGACATAGCCCGACAGAGCCCGACAGAACCCGACAGGGCCCAGTAGAGCCCGACAGAGCCCGACAGAGCCCGACAGAGCCCGAGAGGGCCCGACAGAGCCCGACAGAGCCCGACAGAGCCCGACAGCGCCCGACAGGGCCCAGTAGAGCCCGACAGAGCCCGACAGAGCCCGACAGAGCCCGACAGGGCCCAGTAGAGCCCGACAGAGCCCGACAGGGCCCGACAGAGCCCGACAGAGCCCAGTAGAGCCCGACAGAGCCCGACAGAGCCCGACAGAGCCCGACAGGGCCCGACAGAGCCCGACAGGGCCCGACAGAGTCCGACAAAGCCCGACAGGGCCCGACAGGGCCCGACAGAGCCCGACAGGGCCCGACAGAGCCCGACAGAGCCCGACAGAGCCCGACACGGCCCAGTAGAGCCCGACAGAGCCCGACAGAGCCCGACAGAGCCCAGTAGAGCCCGACAGAGCCCGACGGAGCCCGACAGAGCCCGACAGGGCCCGACAGAGCCCGACAGAGCCCGACAGGGCCCGACAGGGCCCGACAGAGCCCGACAGGGCCCAGTAGAGCCCGACAGAGCCCGACAGAGCCCGACAGAGCCCAGTAGAGCCCGACAGAGCCCGACAGGGCCCGACAGGGCCCGACAGGGGCCAGTAGAGCCCGACAGAGCCCGACAGAGCCCGACAGAGCCCGACAGGGCCCGACAGAGCCCGACAGGGCCCGACAGGGCCCAGTAGAGCCCGAAAGAGCCCGACAGAGCCCAGTAGAGCCCAGTAGAGCCCGACAGGGCCCGATAGGGCCCGACAGGGCCCAGTAGAGCCCGACAGAGCCCGACAGAGCCTGACAGAGCCCGACAGGGCCCGACAGGGCCCGACAGAGCCCGACAGGGCCCAGTAGAGCCCGACAGAGCCCGACAGAGCCCGACAGAGCCCGACAGGGCCCAGTAGAGCCCGACAGAGCCCGACAGAGCCCGACAGGGCCCGACAGAGCCCGACAGGGCCCAGTAGAGCCCGACAGGGCCCAGTAGAGCCCGATAGAGCCCGACAGAGCCCGACAGAGCCCGACAGGGCCCGACAGAGCCCGACAGGGCCCGACAGGGCCCGACAGGGCCCGACAGAGCCCGACAGGGCCCGATAGAGCCCGACAGGGCCCGACAGAGCCCGACAGAGCCCGACAGGGCACGACAGAGCCCGACAGAGCCCGACAGAGCCCGACAGAGCCTGACAGAGCCCGACAGAGCCCGACAGGGCCCGACAGGGCCCAGTAGAGCCCGACAGAGCCCAGTAGAGCCCAGTAGAGCCCGACAGAGCCCGACAGAGCCCGACAGAGCCCGACAGGGCCCGACAGGGCCCGACAGGGCCCAGTAGAGCCCGACAGAGCCTGACAGGGCCCGACAGAGCCCGACAGAGCCGGACAGGGCCCGACAGAGCCCGACAGGGCCCGACAGGGCCCAGTAGAGCCCGACAGAGCCCGACAGAGCCCGACAGGGCCCGACAGAGCCCGACAGAGCCCGACAGAGCCCGACAGAGCCCGACAGGGCCCCACAGAGCCCAACAGAGCCCGACAGGGCCCCACAGAGCCCGACAGAGCCCAGTAGAGCCCGACAGAGCCCGACAGAGCCCGACAGGGCCCGACAGGGCCCGACAGAGCCCGACAGAGCCCGACAGGGCCCAGTAGAGCCCGACAGAGCCCGACAGAGCCCGACAGAGCCCGACAGAGCCCAGTAGAGCCCGACAGAGCCCGACAGAGCCCGACAGGGCCCGACAGGGCCCGACAGAGCCCGACAGAGCCCGACAGAGCCCGACAGGGCCCGACAGAGCCCGACAGGGCCCGACAGGGCCCGACAGAGCCCGACAGAGCCCGACAGGGCCCGACAGGGCCCGACAGGGCCCAGTAGAGCCCGACAGAGCCCGACAGAGCCCAACAGAGCCCGACAGGACCCGAGAGGGCCCGACAGGGCCCAGTAGAGCCCGACAGAGCCCGACAGAGCCCGACAGAGCCCGACAGGGCCCGACAGAGCCCGACAGAGCCCGACAGGGCCCGACAGGGCCCGACAGAGCCCAGTAGAGCCCAGTAGAGCCCGACAGAGCCCGACAGAGCCCGAAAGAGCCCGACAGGGCCCGACAGGGCCCAGTAGAGCCCGACGGAGCCCGACAGAGCCCGACAGAGCCCGACAGGGCCCGACAGGGCCCAGTAGAGCCCGACAGATCCCGACAGAGCCCGACAGAGCCCGACAGAGCCCAGTAGAGCCCAGTAGAGCCCGACAGAGCCCGACACAGCCTGACAGAGCCCGACAGAGCCCGACAGGGCCCGACAGGGCCCAGTAGAGCCCGACAGAGCCCGACAGGGCCCGACAGAGCCCGACAGAGCCTGACAGGGCCCGACAGAGCCCGACAGAGCCCGACAGAGCCCGACAGGGCCCAGTAGAGCCCGACAGAGCCCGACAGAGCCCGACAGAGCCCGACAGGGCCCGACAGGGCCCGACAGAGCCCGACAGAGCCCGACAGGGCCCGACAGAGCCCGACAGAGCCCGACAGAGCCCGACAGGGCCCGACAGGGCCCGACAGAGCCCAACAGGGCCCGACAGAGCCCGACAGGGCCCAGTAGAGCCCGACAGAGCCCGACAGAGCCCGACAGGGCCCGACAGAGCCCGACAGAGCCCAGTAGAGCCCGACAGAGCCCGACAGAGCCCGACAGGGCCCGACAGAGCCCGACAGAGCCCGACAGGGCCCGACAGAGCCCGACAGAGCCCGACAGAGCCCAGTAGAGCCCGACAGAGCCCGTCAGGGCCCGACAGGGCCCAGTAGAGCCCGACAGAGCCCGACAGAGCCCAGTAGAGCCCAGTAGAGCCCGACAGAGCCCAGTAGAGCCCGACAGAGCCCGACAGAGCCCGACACGGCCCGACAGAGCCCGACAGAGCCCGACAGGGCCCGACAGAGCCCGACAGGGCCCAGTAGAGCCCGACAGAGCCCGACAGAGCCCAGTAGAGCCCGACAGAGCCCGACAGAGCCCGACAGGGCCCGACAGGGCCCGACAGAGCCCGACAGAGCCCGACAGAGCCCAGTAGAGCCCGACAGAGCCCGTCAGGGCCCGACAGGGACCGACAGGGCCCAGAAGAGCCCGACAGAGCCCGACAGAGCCCAGTAGAGCCCAGTAGAGCCCGACAGAGCCCGACAGAGCCCGACAGGGCCCGACAGAGCCCGACAGAGCCCGACAGGGCCCGACAGGGCCAGACAGGGCCCAGTAGAGCCCAGTAGAGCCCGACAGAGCCCGACAGAGCCCGACAGGGCCCGACAGAGCCCGACAGAGCCCGACAGGGCCCGACAGGGCCCGACAGAGCCCGACAGGGCCCGACAGTGCCCGACAGGGCCCAGTAGAGCCCGAAAGAGCCCGACAGAGCCCAGTAGAGCCCAGTAGAGCCCGACAGGGCCCGACAGGGCCCGACAGGGCCCAGTAGAGCCCGACAGAGCCCGACAGAGCCTGACAGAGCCCGACAGGGCCCGACAGGGCCCGACAGAGCCCGACAGGGCCCAGTACAGCCCGACAGAGCCCGACAGAGCCCGACAGAGCCCGACAGAGCCCAGTAGAGCCCGACAGAGCCCGACAGAGCCCGACAGAGCCCGACAGGGCCCGACAGGGCCCGACAGAGCCCGACAGGGCCCGACAGAGCCCGACAGGGCCCGACAGGGCCCGACAGAGCCCGACAGGGCCCGACAGAGCCCGACAGGGCCCGACAGAGCCCGACAGAGCCCGACAGGGCCCAGTAGAGCCCGACAGAGCCCGACAGAGCCCGACAGAGCCCGACAGAGCCCAGTAGAGCCCGACAGAGCCCGACAGAGCCCGACAGGGCCCGACAGAGCCCGACAGGGCCCGACAGGGCTCGACAGAGCCCGACAGAGCCCGACAGGGCCCGACAGAGCCCGACAGGGCCCAGTAGAGCCCGACAGAGCCCGACAGAGCCCGACAGAGCCCAGTAGAGCCCGACAGAGCCCGACAGAGCCCGACAGAGCCCAGTAGAGCCCGACAGAGCCCGACAGGGCCCGACAGGGCCCGACAGGGGCCAGTAGAGCCCGACAGAGCCCGACAGAGCCCAGTAGAGCCCAGTAGAGCCCGACAGAGCCCGACAGAGCCCGACAGAGCCCGACAGAGCCCGACAGGGCCCGACAGGGCCCGACAGAGCCCGACAGGGCCCGACAGGGCCCAGTAGAGCCCGAAAGAGCCCGACAGAGCCCAGTAGAGCCCAGTAGAGCCCGACAGGGCCCGACAGGGCCCGACAGGGCCCAGTAGAGCCCGACAGAGCCCGACAGAGCCTGACAGAGCCCGACAGGGCCCGACAGGGCCCGACAGAGCCCGACAGAGCCCGACAGGGCCCAGTAGAGCCCGACAGAGCCCGCCAGAGCCCGACAGAGCCCGACAGAGCCCGACAGGGCCCGACAGGGCCCGACAGGGCCCGACAGGGCCCAGTAGAGCCCGATAGAGCCCGACAGAGCCCGACAGAGCCCGACAGGGCCCGACAGAGCCCGACAGAGCCCGACAGGGCCCGACAGGGCCCGACAGGGCCCGACAGAGCCCGACAGGGCCCGATAGAGCCCGACAGGGCCCGACAGAGCCCGACAGAGCCCGACAGGGCACGACAGAGCCCGACAGAGCCCGACAGGGCCCGACAGAGCCCGACAGAGCCTGACAGAGCCCGACAGAGCCCGACAGGGCCCGACAGGGCCCAGTAGAGCCCAACAGAGCCCAGTAGAGCCCAGTAGAGCCCGACAGAGCCCGACAGAGCCCGACAGAGCCCGACAGGGCCCGACAGGGCCCGACAGGGCCCAGTAGAGCCCAACAGAGCCCGACAGGGGCCGACAGAACCCGACAGAGCCCGACAGGGCCCAGTAGAGCCCGACAGAGCCCGACAGAGCCCGACAGAGCCCGACAGGGTCCGACAGAGCCCGACAGAGCCCGACAGGGCCCGACAGAGCCCGACAGAGCCCGACAGGGCCCAGTAGAGCCCGACAGAGCCCGACAGAGCCCGACAGAGCCCGACAGGGTCCGACAGGGTCCGACAGAGCCTGACAGGGCCCGACAGAGCCCGACAGGGCCCGACAGAGCCCGACAGAGCGCGACAGGGCCCCACAGAGCCCGACAGAGCCCGACAGGGCCCAGTAGAGCCCGACAGAGCCCGACAGAGCCCGACAGGGCCCGACAGGGCCCGACAGGGCCCGACAGAGCCCGACAGAGGCCGACAGAGCCCGACAGGGCCCAGTAGAGCCCGACAGAGCCCGACAGAGCCCGACAGAGCCCAGTAGAGCCCGACAGAGCCCGACAGAGCCCGACGGGGCCCGACAGGGCCCGACAGAGCCCGACAGAGCCCGACAGGGCCCGACAGGGCCCGACAGGGCCCGACAGAGCCCGACAGGGCCCGATAGAGCCCGACAGGGCCCGACAGGGCCCGACAGAGCCCGACAGGGCACGACAGAGCCCGACAGAGCCCGACAGGGCCCGACAGGGCCCGACAGAGCCCGACAGGGCCCGACAGAGCCCGACAGAGCCCGACAGAGCCCGACAGGGCCCGACAGAGCCCGACAGGGCCCGACAGGGCCCGACAGGGCCCGACAGAGCCCGACAGGGCCCGACAGAGCCCGACAGGGCCCGACAGGGCCCGACAGAGCCCGACAGAGCCCGACAGGGCCCGACAGAGCCCGACAGAGCCCGACAGAGCTCGACAGAACCCGACAGAGCCCGACAGAGCCCAGTAGAGCCCAGTAGAGCCCGACAGAGCCCGACAGGGTCCGACAGAGCCCGACAGAGCCTGACAGGGCCCGACAGAGCCCGACAGGGCCCGACAGAGCCCGACAGAGCGCGACAGGGCCCCACAGAGCCCGACAGAGCCCGACAGGGCCCAGTAGAGCCCGACAGAGCCCGACAGAGCCCGACAGAGCCCGACAGGGCCCGACAGGGCCCGACAGGGCCCGACAGAGCCCGACAGAGGCCGACAGAGCCCGACAGGGCCCAGTAGAGCCCGACAGAGCCCGACAGAGCCCGACAGAGCCCAGTAGAGCCCGACAGAGCCCGACAGAGCCCGACGGGGCCCGACAGGGCCCGACAGAGCCCGACAGAGCCCGACAGGGCCCGACAGGGCCCGACAGGGCCCGACAGAGCCCGACAGGGCCCGATAGAGCCCGACAGGGCCCGACAGGGCCCGACAGAGCCCGACAGGGCCCGACAGAGCCCGACAGAGCCCGACAGGGCCCGACAGGGCCCGACAGAGCCCGACAGGGCCCGACAGAGCCCGACAGAGCCCGACAGAGCCCGACAGGGCCCGACAGAGCCCGACAGGGCCCGACAGGGCCCGACAGGGCCCGACAGAGCCCGACAGGGCCCGACAGAGCCCGACAGGGCCCGACAGGGCCCGACAGAGCCCGACAGAGCCCGACAGGGCCCGACAGAGCCCGACAGAGCCCGACAGAGCTCGACAGAACCCGACAGAGCCCGACAGAGCCCAGTAGAGCCCAGTAGAGCCCGACAGAGCCCGACAGAGCCCGACAGAGCCCGACAGGGCCCGACAGGGCCCAGTAGAGCCCGAGAGATCCCGACAGAGCCCGACAGAGCCCAGTAGAGCCCGACAGAGCCCGACACAGCCCGACAGAGCCCGACAGGGCCCGACAGAGCCCGACAGAGCCCGACAGGGCCCGACAGGGCCCAGTAGAGCCCGACAGAGCCCAGTAGAGCCCAGTAGAGCCCGACAGAGCCCGACAGAGCCCGACAGAGCCCGACAGGGCCCGACAGGGCCCGACAGAGCCCGACAGGGCCCGACAGGGCCCAGTAGAGCCCGAAAGAGCCCGACAGAGCCCAGTAGAGCCCAGTAGAGCCCGACAGGGCCCGACAGGGCCCGACAGGGCCCAGTAGAGCCCGACAGAGCCCGACAGAGCCTGACAGAGCCCGACAGGGCCCGACAGGGCCCGACAGAGCCCGACAGAGCCCGACAGGGCCCAGTAGAGCCCGACAGAGCCCGCCAGAGCCCGACAGAGCCCGACAGAGCCCGACAGGGCCCAGTAGAGCCCGACAGAGCCCGACAGAGCCCGACAGAGCCCGACAGGGCCCGACAGGGCCCGACAGGGCCCAGTAGAGCCCGATAGAGCCTGACAGAGCCCGACAGAGCCCGACAGGGCCCGACAGAGCCCGACAGAGTCCGACAGGGCCCGACAGGGCCCGACAGGGCCCGACAGAGCCCGAAAGGGCCCGATAGAGCCCGACAGGGCCCGACAGGGCCCGACAGAGCCCGACAGGGCACGACAGAGCCCGACAGAGCCCGACAGGGCCCGACAGAGCCCGACAGAGCCCGACAGAGCCTGACAGAGCCCGACAGAGCCCGACAGGGCCCGACAGGGCCCAGTAGAGCCCAACAGAGCCCAGTAGAGCCCAGTAGAGCCCGACAGAGCCCGACAGAGCCCGACAGAGCCCGACAGGGCCCGACAGGGCCCGACAGGGCCCAGTAGAGCCCAACAGAGCCCGACAGGGGCCGACAGAACCCGACAGAGCCCGACAGGGCCCAGTAGAGCCCGACAGAGCCCGACAGAGCCCGACAGAGCCCGACAGGGTCCGACAGAGCCCGACAGAGCCCGACAGGGCCCGACAGAGCCCGACAGAGCCCGACAGGGCCCAGTAGAGCCCGACAGAGCCCGACAGAGCCCGACAGAGTCCGACAGAGCCCGACAGAGCCCGACAGGGCCCGACAGAGCCCGACAGGGCCCGACAGGGCCCGACAGAGCCCGACAGAGCGCGACAGTGCCCGACAGGGCCCCACAGAGCCCGACAGAGCCCGACAGGGCCCAGTAGAGCCCGACAGAGCCCGACAGAGCCCGACAGAGCCCGACAGGGCCCGACAGGGCCCGACAGGGCCCGACAGAGCCCGACAGAGGCCGACAGAGCCCGACAGGGCCCAGTAGAGCCCGACAGAGCCCGACAGAGCCCGACAGAGCCCAGTAGAGCCCGACAGAGACCGACAGAGCCCGACGGGGCCCGACAGGGCCCGACAGAGCCCGACAGAGCCCGACAGGGCCCGACAGGGTCCGACAGAGCCCAGTAGAGCCCGACAGAGCCCGACAGAGCCCGACAGAGCCCGACAGGGCCCGACAGGGCCCGACAGGGCCCAGTAGAGCCCGACAGAGCCCGACAGAGCCCGACAGGGCCCGACAGAGCCCGACAGAGCCCGACAGGGCCCGACAGGGCCCGACAGGGCCCGACAGGGCCCGACAGAGCCCGACAGGGCCCGACAGGGCCCGACAGAGCCCGACAGAGCCCGACAGGGCCCGACAGGGCCCGACAGAGCCCGACAGAGCCCGACAGAGCTCGACAGAACCCGACAGAGCCCGACAGAGCCCAGTAGAGCCCGACAGAGCCCGACAGAGCCCGACAGAGCCCGACAGGGCCCGACAGGGCCCAGTAGAGCCCGACAGAGCCCGACAGAGCCCGACAGGGCCCGACAGGGCCCAGTAGAGCCCGAGAGATCCCGACAGAGCCGACAGAGCCCAGTAGAGCCCGACAGAGCCCGACACAGCCCGACAGAGCCCGACAGGGCCCGACAGAGCCCGACAGAGCCCGACAGGGCCCGACAGGGCCCAGTAGAGCCCGACAGAGCCCGACAGGGCCCGACAGGGCCCGACAGGGCCCGACAGGGCCCAGTAGAGCCCGATAGAGCCCGACAGAGCCCGACAGAGCCCGACAGGGCCCGACAGAGCCCGACAGAGCCCGACAGGGCCCGACAGGGCCCGACAGGGCCCGACAGAGCCCGACAGGGCCCGATAGAGCCCGACAGGGCCCGACAGAGCCCGACAGACCCCGACAGGGCACGACAGAGCCCGACAGAGCCCGACAGGGCCCGACAGAGCCCGAAAGAGCCTGACAGAGCCTGACAGAGCCCGACAGGGCCCGACAGGGCCCAGTAGAGCCCAACAGAGCCCAGTAGAGCCCAGTAGAGCCCGACAGAGCCCGATAGAGCCCGACAGAGCCCGACAGGGCCCGACAGGGCCCGACAGGGCCCAGTAGAGCCCGACAGAGCCCGACAGGGCCCGACAGAACCCGACAGAGCCCGACAGGGCCCAGTAGAGCCCGACAGAGCCCGACAGAGCCCGACAGGGTCCGACAGAGCCCGACAGAGCCCGACAGGGCCCGACAGAGCCCGACAGAGCCCGACAGGGCCCAGTAGAGCCCGACAGAGCCCGACAGAGCCCGACAGAGCCCGACAGGGTCTGACAGAGCCGACAGAGCCCGACAGGGCCCGACAGAGCCCGACAGGGCCCGACAGAGCCCGACAGAGCGCGACAGAGCCCGACAGGGCCCCACAGAGCCCGACAGAGCCCGACAGGGCCCAGTAGAGCCCGACAGAGCCCGACAGAGCCCGACAGAGCCCGACAGGGCCCGACAGGGCCCGACAGGGCCCGACAGGGCCCGACAGAGCCCGACAGAGGCCGACAGAGCCCGAAAGGGCTCAGTAGAGCCCGACAGAGCCCGACAGAGCCCGACAGAGCCCAGTAGAGCCCGACAGAGCCCGACAGAGCCCGACAGGGCCCGACAGGGCCCGACAGGGCCCGACAGAGCCGACAGGGCCCGACAGGGTCCGACAGAGCCCAGTAGAGCCCGACAGAGCCCGACAGAGCCCGACAGAGCCCGACAGGGCCCGACAGGGCCCGACAGGGCCCAGTAGAGCCCGACAGAGCCCGACAGAGCCTGACAGGGCCTGACAGAGCCCGACAGAGCCCGACAGGGCCCGACAGGGCCCGACAGAGCCCGACAGGGCCCGACAGAGCCCGACAGGGCCCGACAGGGCCCGACAGAGCCCGACAGAGCCCGACAGGGCCCGACAGAGTCCGACAGAGCCCGACAGAGCTCGACAGAACCCGACAGAGCCCGACAGAGCCCAGTAGAGCCCAGTAGAGCCCGACAGAGCCCGACAGAGCCCGACAGAGCCCGACAGGGCCTGACAGGGCCCAGTAGAGCCCGACAGAGCCCGACAGAGCCCGACAGGGCCCGACAGAGCCCAGTAGAGCCCGACAGATCCCGACAGAGCCCGACAGAGCCCAGTAGAGCCCGACAGAGCCCGACACAGCCCGACAGAGCCCGACAGGGCCCGACAGAGCCCGACAGAGCCCGACAGGGCCCGACAGGGCCCAGTAGAGCCCGACAGAGCCCGACAGGGCCCGACAGAGCCCGACAGAGCCTGACAGGGCCCGACAGAGCCCGACAGAGCCCGACAGAGCCCGATAGGGCCCAGTAGAGCCCGACAGAGCCCGACAGAGCCCGACAGAGCCCGACAGAGCCCGACAGCGCCCGACAGAGCCCGACAGGGCCCGACAGAGCCCGACAGAGCCCGACAGGGCCCGACAGAGCCCGACAGGGCCCAGTAGAGCCCGACAGAGCCCGACAGAGCCCAGTAGAGCCCGACAGAGCCCGACAGAGCCCGACAGGGCCCGACAGAGCCCGACAGAGCCCGACAGAGCCCAGTAGAGCCCGACAGAGCCCGTTAGGGCCCGACAGGGCCCGACAGGGCCCAGTAGAGCCCGACAGAGCCCGACAGAGCCCAGTAGAGCCCAGTAGAGCCCGACAGAGCCCGACAGGGCCCGACAGAGCCCGACAGAGCCCGACAGGGCCCGACAGGGCCCGACAGGACCCAGTAGAGCCCGACAGAGCCCGACAGAGCCCGACAGAGCCCGACAGGGCCCGACAGGGCCCGACAGAGCCCAGTAGAGCCCGACAGAGCCCGACAGAGCCCGACAGGGCCCGACAGAGCCCGACAGAGCCCGACAGGGCCCGACAGGGCCCGACAGAGCCCGACAGGGCCCAGTAGAGCCCGAAAGAGCCCGACAGAGCCCAGTAGAGCCCAGTAGAGCCCGACAGAGCCCGACAGAGCCCGACAGGGCCCGACAGCGCCCGACAGAGCCCGACAGGGTCCGACAGGGCCCGACAGAGCCCGACAGAGCCCGACAGGGCCCGACAGAGCCCGACAGGGCCCAGTAGAGCCCGACAGAGCCCGACAGAGCCCGACAGAGCCCGACAGAGCCCGACAGAGCCCGGACAGGGCCCGACAGAGCCCGACAGAGCCCGACAGAGCCCAGTAGAGCCCGACAGAGCCCGTTAGGGCCCGACAGGGCCCGACAGGGCCCAGTAGAGCCCGACAGAGCCCGACAGAGCCCAGTAGAGCCCAGTAGAGCCCGACAGAGCCCGACAGGGCCCGACAGAGCCCGACAGAGCCCGACAGGGCCCGACAGGGCCCGACAGGGCCCAGTAGAGCCCGACAGAGCCCGACAGAGCCCGACAGAGCCCGACAGGGCCCGACAGAGCCCGACAGGGCCCGACAGGGCCCGACAGAGCCCGACAGGGCCCGACAGAGCCCGACAGAGCCCGACAGAGCCCGACAGGGCCCGACAGAGCCCGACAGAGCCCGACTGGGCCCAGTAGAGCCCGACAGAGCCCGACAGAGCCCGACAGAGCCCGACAGAGCCCAGTAGAGCCCGACAGAGCCCGACAGAGCCCGACAGAGCCCGACAGGGCCCGACAGAGCCCGACAGGGCCCGACAGGGCCCGACAGAGGCCGACAGAGCCCGACAGGGCCCGACAGAGCCCGACAGGGCCCAGTAGAGCCCGACAGAGCCCGACAGAGCCCGACAGAGCCCAGTAGAGCCCGACAGAGCCCGACAGGGCCCGACAGGGCCCGACAGGGGCCAGTAGAGCCCGACAGAGCCCGACAGAGCCCAGTAGAGCCCAGTAGAGCCCGACAGAGCCCGACAGAGCCCGACAGAGCCCGACAGAGCCCGACAGAGCCCGACAGGGCCCGACAGAGCCCGACAGGGCCCGACAGGGCCCGACAGGGCCCAGTAGAGCCCGAAAGAGCCCGACAGAGCCCAGTAGAGCCCAGTAGAGCCCGACAGGGCCCGACAGGGCCCGACAGGGCCAGTAGAGCCCGACAGAGCCCGACAGAGCCCGACAGAGCCCGACAGAGCCCGACAGGGCCCAGTAGAGCCCGACAGAGCCCGACAGAGCCCGACAGAGCCCGACAGGGCCCGACAGAGCCCGACAGAGCCCGACAGGGCCCGACAGAGCCCGACAGGGCCCGACAGGGCCCAGTAGAGCCCGATAGAGCCCGACAGAGCCCGACAGAGCCCGACAGGGCCCCGACAGAGCCCGACAGAGCCCGACAGGGCCCGACAGGGCCCGACAGGGCCCGATAGAGCCCGACAGGGCCCGACAGAGCTCGACAGAGCCCGACAGGGCACGACAGAGCCCGACAGAGCCCGACAGGGCCCGACAGAGCCCGACAGGCCCAGTAGAGCCCGACAGAGCCCGACAGGGCCCGACAGGCCCGACAGGGCCCGACAGAGCCCAGTAGAGCCCAGTAGAGCCCGACAGAGCCCGACAGAGCCGACAGAGCCCGACAGGGCCCGACAGGGCCCGACAGGGCCCAGTAGAGCCCGACAGAGCCCGACAGGGCCCGACAGAACCCGACAGAGCCCGACAGGGCCCGACAGAGCCCGACAGAGCCCGACAGGGCCCGACAGGGCCCGACAGGGCACAGTAGAGCCCGACAGAGCCCGACAGAGCCCGACAGGGCCCAGTAGAGCCCGACAGAGCCCGACAGAGCCCGACAGAGCCCGACAGGGCCCGACAGAGCCCGACAGAGCCCGACAGAGCCCGACAGGGCCCGACAGAGCCCGACAGGGCCCGACAGAGCCCGACAGGGCCCCACAGAGCCCGACAGAGCCCGACAGGGCCCAGTAGAGCCCGACAGAGCCCGACAGAGCCCGACAGAGCCCGACAGAGCCCAGTAGAGCCCAGTAGAGCCCGACAGAGCCCGACACAGCCCGACAGAGCCCGACAGACCCCGACAGGGCCCGAAAGAGCCCGACAGAGCCCGACAGGGCCCGACAGGGCCCGACAGAGCCCGACAGAGCCTGACAGGGCCCGACAGAGCCCGACAGAGCCCGACAGGGCCCAGTAGAGCCCGACAGAGCCCGACAGAGCCCGACAGAGCCCGACAGGGCCCGACAGCGCCCGACAGAGCCCGACAGGGCCCGACAGAGCCCGACAGGGCCCGACAGAGCCCGACAGAGCCCGACAGGGCCCAGTAGAGCCCAGTAGAACCCGACAGAGCCCAGTAGAGCCCGACAGAGCCCGACAGAGCCCGACAGAGCCCGACAGAGCCCGACAGAGCCCGACAGAGCCCGACAGGGCCCGACAGAGCCCGACAGGGCCCAGTAGAGCCCGACAGAGCCCGACAGAGCCCAGTAGAGCCCGACAGAGCCCGACAGAGCCCGACAGGGCCCGACAGAGCCCGACAGAGCCCGACAGAGCCCAGTAGAGCCCGACAGAGCCCGTCAGGGCCCGACAGGGCCCGACAGGGCCCAGTAGAGCCCGACAGAGCCCGACAGAGCCCAGTAGAGCCCAGTAGAGCCCGACAGAGCCCAGCAGAGCCCGACAGAGCCCGACAGAGCCCGACAGGGCCCGACAGAGCCCGACAGAGCCCGACAGGGCCCGACAGAGCCCGACAGGGCCCAGTAGAGCCCGACAGAGCTCGACAGAGCCCAGTAGAGCCCGACAGAGCCCCGACAGAGCCCGACAGGGCCCGACAGAGCCCGACAGAGCCCGACAGGGCCCGACAGAGCCCGACAGAGCCCGACAGGGCCCGACAGGGCCCGACAGGGCCCAGTAGAGCCCGACAGAGCCCGACAGAGCCCGACAGCGCCCGACAGAGCCCGACAGGGCCCGACAGGGCCCGACAGAGCCCAGTAGAGCCCGACAGAGCCTGACAGGGGCCAGTAGAGCCCGACAGAGCCGACAGAGCCCGACAGGGCCCGACAGGGCCCGACAGAGCCCGACAGAGCCCGACAGGGCCCGACAGAGCCCGACAGGGCCCGACAGGGCCCGACAGGTCCCGACAGGGCCCAGTAGAGCCCGACAGAGCCCGACAGGGCCCGACAGGGCCCGACAGAGCCCGACAGGCCCGACAGAGCCCGACAGAGCCCGACAGGGCCCGACAGGGCCCGACAGAGCCCGACAGGGCCCGACAGAGCCCGACAGAGCCCGACAGGGCCCAGTAGAGCCCGACAGAGCCCGACAGAGCCCGACAGGGCCCGACAGGGCCCGACAGAGCCCGACAGAGCCCGACAGGGCCCGACAGAGCCCGATAGGGCCCAGTAGAGCCCAACAGAGCCCGACAGAGCCCGACAGAGCCCAGTAGAGCCCGACAGAGCCCGACAGGGCCCGACAGGGCCCGACAGGGGCCAGTAGAGCCCGACAGAGCCCGACAGAGCCCAGTAGAGCCCAGTAGAGCCCGACAGAGCCCGACAGAGCCCGACAGAGCCCGACAGGGCCCGACAGGGCCCGACAGGGCCCGACAGGGCCCGACAGAGCCCGACAGGGCCCGACAGAGCCCGACAGAGCCCGACAGGGCACGACAGAGCCCGACAGAGCCCGACAGAGCCCGACAGGGCCCAGTAGAGCCCGAAAGAGCCCGACAGAGCCCAGTAGAGCCCAGTAGAGCCCGAAAGGGCCCGACAGGGCCCGACAGGGCCCAGTAGAGCCCGACAGAGCCCGACAGAGCCTGACAGAGCCCGACAGGGCCCGACAGAGCCCGACAGAGCCTGACAGGGCCCGACAGAGCCCGACAGAGCCCGACAGAGCCCGATAGGGCCCAGTAGAACCCGACAGAGCCCGACAGAGCCCGACAGAGCCCGACAGGTCCCGACAGCGCCCGACAGAGCCCGACAGGGCCCGACAGGGCCCGACAGAGCCCGACAGAGCCCGACAGGGCCCGACAGAGCCCGACAGGGCCCAGTAGAGCCCGACAGAGCCTGACAGAGCCCAGTAGAGCCCGACAGAGCCCGACAGAGCCCGACAGGGCCCGACAGAGCCCGACAGAGCCCGACAGAGCCCAGTAGAGCCCGACAGAGCCCGTTAGGGCCCGACAGGGCCCGACAGGGCCCAGTAGAGCCCGACAGAGCCCGACAGGGCCCGACAGGGCCCGACAGAGCCCAGTAGAGCCCAGTAGAGCCCGACAGAGCCCGACAGGGCCCGACAGGGCCCGACAGGGGCCAGTAGAGCCCGACAGAGCCCGACAGAGCCCAGTAGAGCCCAGTAGAGCCCGACAGAGCCCGACAGAGCCCGACAGAGCCCGACAGGGCCCGACAGGGCCCGACAGGGCCCGACAGGGCCCGACAGAGCCCGACAGGGCCCGACAGGGCCCGACAGAGCCCGACAGGGCCCGACAGAGCCCGACAGAGCCCGACAGGGCCCGACAGGGCCCAGTAGAGCCCGAAAGAGCCCGACAGAGCCCAGTAGAGCCCAGGTAGAGCCCGAAAGGGCCCGACAGGGCCCGACAGGGCCCAGTAGAGCCCGACAGAGCCCGACAGAGCCTGACAGAGCCCGACAGGGCCCGACAGAGCCCGACAGAGCCTGACAGGGCCCGACAGAGCCCGACAGAGCCCGACAGAGCCCGATAGGGCCCAGTAGAACCCGACAGAGCCCGACAGAGCCCGACAGAGCCCGACAGGTCCCGACAGCGCCCGACAGAGCCCGACAGGGCCCGACAGGGCCCGACAGAGCCCGACAGAGCCCGACAGGGCCCGACAGAGCCCGACAGGGCCCAGTAGAGCCCGACAGAGCCTGACAGAGCCCAGTAGAGCCCGACAGAGCCCGACAGAGCCCGACAGGGCCCGACAGAGCCCGACAGAGCCCGACAGAGCCCAGTAGAGCCCGACAGAGCCCGTTAGGGCCCGACAGGGCCCGACAGGGCCCAGTAGAGCCCGACAGAGCCCGACAGGGCCCGACAGGGCCCGACAGAGCCCAGTAGAGCCCAGTAGAGCCCGACAGAGCCCGACAGGGCCCGACAGCGCCCGACAGAGCCCGACAGGGCCCGACAG